>NC_057802.1:26278298-26298813 GCF_018294505.1 Triticum aestivum
CGTCCCTTCCCCGCGCGCGGTGCCATGGCTCGGGTGGTGGCGTCCCGCGGCGGTGCTCCTCGGTCGACGGTGGTTCCGGCAGCGGCGGCTGCTCCTGGCGGCGCAGCTCCGGGTGGCCTAGAGGCGGCGGCGGATGGTGGCGGCGCCCTCCCGGCCCAGATCTGGGCCCTTTTGGGCCCCATCTGGGTCTGAGCGGGCCTGACTCGGTCTCGCCTGCGGCGGCTCCGGCGGGGGCGGTGGTGGCGCGGCTCGTGCGGGGGTGGTGGAGACGGCGGCACGTCTACTGCAGCTCGGCGACGGGTGCTTCACGAGCCCCTTTTGGGCTCGGCCGGGCCTCGAGGGCCTGGTACGCTCCCCTTGCCGCGTCCGGTCGGTGACCGCCGATGGCGGTGGAGGTTGTCTCCTCCGGCGTGGCTACTCTCGCTGCCGTTCCTCGTTCCCGGCTGCTCCCTCTCGTCCTCGTCGGTCTCGCTTCGATGACCATGGTGAGGCGGCGGTGATGATTGCAAGACCGTGGTGGCGCACGTTCGTGGGTGGCTTGTCTGGTGGAGCGCGTCGGACCGTTCGGGGTTGTGGGTGTTTGGCGGATGGGAGAAATCCGGGCCGGCTTGCCGGCACCGACGCGGTGGGCGCCATCGTTCCTTCCTGAAGGGCGTCGGGTCTTCCCCTTCCCCACGCCCCTCCGTGTACCGGGGGAAACCCTAGGACCTGTCTGGGCAGCAGTGTCGTTGTCGTCGTGTTCCTTCCTGAAGGTGCTGCTTGGTATGCGGAGGTTCGAGGTGCCTGGAGCAAGGTGGTACATCTCCGGTGGGCGCAACGGTTTTGGGTTATCATCGTTTTCGTCGATCCGACGCTGTTGACTTTATTTTCTCTCTTCTTTCTCTTTTGTTTCGTTTGGGCATGCTTGTGCTGTTTGCCCTAGCATTGGACTCCTTGTAGTATCGGGTGGTTGCTATATCAATATAGCGGGGCGAAATCCTTTTTCGCTATGCTAATCATCAGCTATGAAGATGAAGAACAAATGCAAATCGGTAGGCTACCTCTGAGGACTGCTTCGAAGGAGCCGGTGCCGAGCAGCTTCGTGCCTTTGGAGTATAGAATGCAGCAAGAACACAGATTCATGAATATTTCTTGCGGTTTCACCTTTGATGTTGGTCTGCCGCAGTATATAGACTGCAGCAACAACACAGGTTCAGAAAAACACCAAAAACACTCTGAACATTCAGTACGAGCACTTGCTGCATTATATTCAGATAGATCAGTAGACTGCAGCAGGAAGCCAGGAACACAGATTCAGAAAGTACTTGTGTTGTACTCCCTCCGTTCCAAATTACTCGTCGTGGTTTTAGTTCAAATTTGAAACGGAGGGAGTAGTATTTCTACAAGCTAGACAGTTGAATCAGAGCCTCGCCGCAGGAGACTTGATAAACATCAGTTGAAGTATAGGAGTCGATGGAAATTTTGTACAGTGACGTTAGAAGGACGGGAATGGGTCCTGGCCTCCTGGGCCTGGGCTCGCTCCGGGGAAGGCCGCCGCTGCTCTCCCTGCCCCTACCTCACCCTCCTGCCTCAGTCCGAGCGGATCTCGTGTGGGGCAGCGGTGGGGAAGGCTGCCGCCGTTGCGTTGCGGCCCGTCGCTTCCCTCCGCGCCTGGATCCGGTAACTGACCCGTGCCCGGATCTGGGGCCCTGCTGCCTTCCGTGCCGTTGCAGCGCCCGCTGTCCGTGGACGTCGGGGGTTGCTGCTGCACGATCGACGTCGTCGCAGGCTATTACGGAAGTTGCGTTCGCTGCGGAGTTGTGTCGCGCTGCCGCTGCGTCCGGTGGTGAGCGTGCTCAAATGGATTTTTTTTCTTTTGTTTTCATTTCTTTTTTTTTGACGGAACATTACTGCATCATAGAAGAAAGAGTTGATCCAAATTTATTGTCAAAAAAAAGAAGAAGAGTTGATCCAAATTACTGAGGTAAACCAAACCCAAAAATCAACCTAGATGATAAGTGTCACAAGTCAGGTGCTGGCACTGCGGCCCTCACGTTTTTAATGGCAATTCAAGTCATGTAAGGAAGGCAAATTTCAGTGACACATGACAAAGTTTCTGTCAAAAAATAAAACCAAATCACAAAATTGCCATCCTCATGTAACTAAATTTGTCATAAAAAAACGTTCGGAGTCACGATATGTTCATACCTGGCATGTGACACTTATCAGGGTCTAAAATCAAACAAGCATGGTTAATAAGAAAAACCCGTGGACACCACAATCATTTCAGAAAAGAAGTTTGAATCCCTGGGCTTCTACATCATCGCGCACACAATCATTTTTATAACTACGTAATTGCCCGGTGGTGAGCGTGCTCAAATCGATATATTTTTTTCCCGAAAGGAAGATTGAATCCCTGTGCTTCTACGTCATCATTGCGAATCAAATAAGGGATGCATCTCTCAAAAGCAGTTGTTGCTTCGGTAGCAGTTTTGGCTACCTATGTAAGTTGTTGTTGCACCACAGACGTTCAGATTGTAGCTAGATATGTAATGATAATTAGCTACCCAAATAAGCAAGTTGTTGCACAATTGGTGTCGATTGCGCGATGTATCTGTAAGGATCCTGTGTTGCTGCATCAGCCTAGCTAGTGCACACCGAATAACAAAGACGAATAGCATTTTCTTGTGTCAGTATTACCAAACGAGTATAGTTTTATCTATTAATACCTGACGATCAGAGTTTATTTGTTTTCAGCTATCATACTTGTGGCTTGACGCACTTCATTATTTATATGGTCCGTACGTTATAGACATATGTTTTTCCCCAAACTGACAACTTCAATTTGGGTACCTGCTATTCTGAACCCAAAAGATTATCATATGCTTTGCTGCCTATTGTGTACTACTCCCTCCGTCCCATAATATAAAAGCGTTTTTGGCATCAGTACATTTGCCAGCCAGAAGTTGGAATTTCGATGGTTGGCGTCAGAGAGATCGGCACCTGAATTCGCCATCAAATTAAACACTCAAAGTATCACTGGTTGTTTTAGAGCTTGACACTTGACGGTGGGCCTGGTTGGTACCTGTGAGGAGATAAGAACATCTAGTGTCTGTACTGGCGGAATCGCCGAGATCAAGAACAGATGCAAAGTCAGTGTTGTATGATACTCCCTCCGTCCTATAATATAAAAGCGTTTTTTACACTACATTAGTCAACTAGTGTAAAAAAACGCTCTTATATAATGAGACGGAGGGACTACATGTGAGGTCGGCATTGGAAGAAGCTGGCGCCGAGCAGCTTTGCGTCTTCTGAAGTTGGTCTGACGCAGAATAGGCTGGCGGCCAAAGAGCATGGATTGAGATTCAGAGAAAACAAAACACTCTGAACATTCAGGTCTTGAGTTCTGTTTCTACACGGTAGAAAGTTCAGTCGGAGCACTCTGAATATATCTAGTTTGGAGAATTGACCACATCAAACCGATCACTATCGAATCATCAATAGAGCATTATGGTACTACCGTATATGTCTATGGTGGGCCCGTCTATTAGTCGCGGTTGGCCCGTGTCTGACGGCATTAAATTCCAAGAAGTCCGTCGTCGTCTTGGCCCGACTGGGATGGGTTCCGGGTTCCAGCCACCGGCGTAACCCCGTCGTGACGCCCTGCCACTGCCAGGTCAAATACTCCACGTCGTACGCGCTCCCTCGTCCACCCGCCTCCGTGCCATGCCACACAGCAGCCCGCTCACTGGCTGCAATGTGAGATCCTAGTGATCGATGACGACTGCCGTTCGCTGGCCAAGCAATAAAACTGCGAGTGGCATGGATAATCATGTGAAAGAAAACATGGCATGTAAATTATTCCTTAATGTTTTTTGCCGACATGCATCTAGCTTTGAATCGTGCGTGCACTGCACCTCCACGTTATACTACAGTGACCAGACCATTTGTGGAGTAAACGACGATGCCTCAAGACCCAGGTAATGTAATCTACCATATATAGATACTCCTGCTGCATTAGTATCCGAGAGTGGACTGGGGACTGGATCACCAGCGTCGCCTTCACGCCTATAAATAAAGATCCGCGGTGGTGAAGGGGGATCGAACACTTCAATCTCCAATCTTCAACCACCAGCGGCTGTAGCTTTTGTTCCAGCCAGGAAAGAAGAAGAAGAAGAAGAAGAAGAAGAAGAAGAAGAAGAAGAAGTCCGTACGGTACGTAATTCACACTAAACATGTGCAATTCATGAATTAACGAATAGCTGCCAGTAACAAAATACTCTAGTATATTCTACAGTTATATTTGCTATTTAAATTTCTCCTTCATCTTATGTATGACTAGATAGAAAATCTGAAGACTAACTGGACCAAACATTCATGCATACAGAGCTACCTCGGCCATGAAAATTACTAGAGTTGGACGATTACTCCTCTTGGTGTTGTTGGTGACTTTGAGTGCACACTATGTGGTCGTCGTCGGCACCTCTTCTTCCTTACATGGAAACACGACAGATATGCTATCTTTGCTTGATTTCAAGGATGCAATCAGCCTCGATCTGCAACAAGCCTTGATGTCCTGGAATGATAGCACCCATTTTTGCAATTGGGAAGGTGTCATGTGCAGACTGAAGACTCCACGTCGAGTCACCTCGCTAAACCTTGTAAGTCAAGGTTTGGTTGGACACATCTCTCCTTCACTTGGCAACCTAACATTCCTTCACTCTCTAGCCCTCACGGAGAACACACTCGCTGGAGAGATCCCACCCTCCCTCGGTCACCTGCGTCGCCTCCGAACCCTGCATTTGAATAATAACACGTTGCAAGGAAATATGCCGAGTTTCGCAAACTGCTCAAAGCTCAAGGTACTAGATGTTTCAGTTAACAATCTAGTTGGCCAATTTCCCACTGATTTGCCTCCTGACCTTCAGGTGCTGCGGATCGCACTTAATAACCTTGCCGGCACCATACCTACTTCTCTTGCCAATATCACAACACTAACCATGATTAGTTTTGCGTATAATCACATCCGGGGAAATACCCCAAGTGATTTTGCATCTTTTTCGCGCTTGCAACACCTGTATGCAGGTGCCAATCAGCTAGCAGGCAGGTTTCCACAAAGCGTCTTAAATCTGTCTACTCTCATCAACCTTGCCCTTCCTCTCAATGGTCTAAGTGGAGAGGTACCACCAAATCTATGTACCTCTCTGCCCAATCTGCAGAAACTTGCATTAGGTGGCAACTTCTTTCTAGGGCACATTCCTAGTTCTTTCACGAATGCTTCCAATCTACACCTCTTTGATTTGGCGGATAACAACTTCACCGGATTGGTGCCCACCACGATTGGCAAACTTACCAAACTCTTGAGCTTCAATCTTGAATATAATCAGCTCCAAGCACACAGCAAGAAAGATTGGGAGTTTTTGGACAGCTTAGGAAACTGCACAAAGCTACAGGTATTCTCCATGAGTTACAATCATCTATCAGGGCACGTACCGCATTCACTAGGTAACATTTCCAGTCTGCTCCAGTATCTACACTTGGATGAAAATCAACTATCAGGAGATTTTCCTTATGGTATAACAAACCTTCGCAACTTGATTGTTGTATCACTGGGAGGGAATCACTTTACAGGTGTGGTTCCAGAGTGGATTGGGACTCTCAACACATTGCAACAGATAGATTTAGACACAAACCTCTTTACGGGGGTCATTCCGTCATCCTTGTCAAATTTGTCTCAGTTGGGGCAACTTGATCTACACTCAAACCAGTTCATTGGCCAGATACCACCAAGCTTTGGTAACTTTCCCATGCTTCAATATTTGGACATTTCCAAGAACAATCTTCATAGCGGAGTTCCAATGGAGATCTTTGGAATCCCATCAGTTATTGGAATTGATTTTTCATTCAACAACCTTGGTGGACAACTCCCTATCGAGATTGGCAATGCCAAACAACTCATATATTTTCGAGTTTCGTCAAATAAGCTATCTGGAGATGTTCCAAACACTTTGGGTGATTGTGAAAGTTTGGAAGACATTGAGTTAGACTCAAATATTTTCAGCGGAAGCATTCCCACTTCATTGGGCAAGATAAGCAGCCTCAAAGTTTTGAATTTTTCTTCCAATAACTTAACTGGGTCAATACCAGCATCTCTTGGCAACCTACAACTTCTGGAGAAACTTGATTTGTCATTCAACCATCTTCATGGTGAAGTTCCAACAAAAGGGATCTTCAAGAATGCAACTGTTGTGCGGATTTATGGAAATCAGGGGCTTTGCGGTGGGGCATTGGAGTTGCACATGCTAACATGTTCTTTTATGCCTTCAAATTCAACTAGGCACAAGGAATACTTAGTGTTGAAAGTAGTCATCCCAATAGCTAGTATGGTGTCACTTGCTATGGTCATATTTGGATTAATTTTCTGGAGAGGAAAACACCAAGGCAAATCTGTATCGTCACCATCATTTGCTACAAAATTTCCCAAAGTTTCTTTCAACGATCTGGCAAGAGCAACAGAGGGATTCTCAACATCCAACTTAATTGGAAGAGGGAGATATAGTTATGTCTACCAAGGAAAACTAGCTGAAGAAGAAAATGAGGTTGCTATAAAGGTCTTCAACCTAGAGACAAGAGGAGCACAAAAAAGCTTCATTGCAGAATGTAATGCATTGAGAAATGTGCGGCACCGTAATTTGCTACCTATCTTAACCGCTTGCTCTAGCATCGATTCTGATGGTAACGATTTCAAGGCCCTAGTGTATGTGTTCATGCCACGAGGAGACTTACATAAACTACTATATTCAACTCAAGACCATGAAGGCTCTTCTAATTTGTACCTTATAACAATGGCTGAAAGGATAAGCATTTTGGTGGATGTAGCAGATGCACTGGAGTACCTACACCACAACAACCAAGGCATAATGGTTCATTGTGATCTAAAGCCTAGCAACATTCTTTTGGATGAGAATATGACAGCTCATGTTGGAGACTTTGGCCTGGCAAGATTCAAAGTTGGTTCGACTTCATCATCTCAGTGTAACTCAAGTTCTTCTTCGGTTGCAGTAATGGGAACAATTGGATACGCTGCTCCAGGTAATTGACTCTTTGTCACCACTTTTTCTTCTACATCTATGTAAACCAATGAAAGCAAAATTAACTCCTTTTGTATTCACTGATGTGTAGAATATGCAGGGGGTGGTCAAGTTTCAACCGCCGCGGATGTTTACAGCTTTGGTGTCGTTCTCCTCGAGATATTCATTCGAAGAAGGCCAACTGATGACATGTTTAAGGATGGACTGAATATCGTGAAGTTTACAGAGATTAGCTTTCCTGATAGTGTATTGGAGATTGTCGATCCCCAGCTGCTACAGGAATCGGAGGAAACTCCAGTAGTATTGAAGGAAACAAGTGTAAATGTTCTGCTACCTATTCTAAACATTGGCCTTCGCTGCACCAAGGCATCTCCGGGTGAACGCATCACCATGCATGAGGTGGCTGCTAAGCTACATGGAATCAGGGATGCATATCTCAATGCTAACTGAATAGACAAGTTGTTGTATAATTGGTTTTTATCACATATCGTGTATTTAAGAAGTATTAGCTAGCTGAACAAGCAAGTCTATGTATAGTTGGTATTTGTCACATAGCGTGTATGTAAGGGGCCCATATTTATAAATCCACACGTTTACGGTGTTACTGCATCAGCCTAGATAGTGAAGAAGGAAAAATGAATAGCATTTCCAGGCATCAATATCAGCAATCAAATAAATAATTAATTGATTAATACCTGATGTTCGGAGTTTATTTGGTTTCCATTGTAGCCAACAAGTATGCTTGACAGGCTCACACTATCCAAGTATGGCAACAAATTGACCCACAGAACGAAACAGAGGACCATTTGTCTACAGCCTTTGAAAGAAATTGATGCCTTCCACAAGTGCCCCTTCCAAGTTGGCATTTGTTAAACTTACCTACAGAACGAAACAAAGGAGATGATTTAAAACCATATCCAGTAATTCAAGGGGTATGCTAATCATCAGCAATGAGTTATTAAATCTGCTCCAGTGACAGTTCAATTTGGTCTCTCTGGAGGTACAGTACTACTCCCTCCTTTCTTAAATACAACTATTTTTAGAGATTTTAAAATGGACTATATACGGATGTATATTGGTCTGCCGCAGTATATAGACTGCAGCAACAACACAGGTTCAGAAAAACACCCAAAACTCTCTGAACATTCAGTAGGAGTACTTGCTGCATTATATTCAGAAAGATCAGTAGGCTGCAGCAGGAAGCCAGGAACACAGATTCAGAAAGTACTTGTGTTGTATTTCTACAAGCTAGAATGTTGAGTCAAGAGCCTCGCCGCAAGCGCAGGAGACTTGATCACATCAGTTAATTTTATACAGTGACGTTAGAAGGAGGGGAATGGGTGGCTAGAGCGTTGCGCTCGCAGCGATGAGGGTCTAGGTTCGATTCGATCCCTCGTTCCTGTACTTTTTTGACGTTTCTCTAAACACAGAAAAAAAGCAAAACGGGCCGAGCCCAGCTAACAGGAACGAGGGATTAATAAATATTTGGTCAACTTATTTATTATCCACGTCAGTTCAGTTTTTCTTGTTCTTTTTCCTTTTTCTTTTTTCCTCATCCTTTTTTAAATTTTGTGAACTTTTTTCGAAATCCATGAATTCCTTTTCAATTTCGATGAACTTTTGTTAGATCCGATGAACTTTTTTTTAAATCCGATGAACTTTTTTTAAATCCGATGAACTTTTTTCAGATTCGGTATTTTCAAAATCGATGAATTATTTTCGAAATCAATGAACCTTTTTTCAAATCCGATGGAAATTTTTCAAATTTGATGAACCTTTTTCCAAAACGATGAACTTTTTTCAGATTCGATGAACTTTTTCTCAAAATCTATAATTTTTTTCCCAAAACAATAAACGTTTTTTTTCAAATTTGATGAACTTTTTTCAAAATCGATGAACTTTTTTCAAATTCGTTGAACTATTTTCATTTTTGTGATTTTTTTCATTTAAATTCGTCAACCTTTTTTTAGCCCTGAACTTTTTGTTGTGAATGATTTTTTTAATTCCTGAACTTTCAAAAAAGCATACACACAGTCAACAGTCAACTAGTCACACCGTTCAATTGGTGAACATTGTTCTCAAATTAGTGAACTTGTGGACAATTGTATTTTACAAATGCGCGCTGCTTTCAATCACTACGACCCGTGTGATACAGTGGTAGCTATTCTCTTTCACTACGCCAAGGAAAATGTTTTTCGCGCGAAAGCCTTGTGGACCCGCCAAGTCAGCGGCTGCGCGTCGCCGAGAATCTTCTTCGTCTTCATCGCCTCGTTTTCCCGTGGGAATCAATGTGAAGGCTGCCGCACGGGCGACGCAGTGAAGGCGCACCGCCGTGCGTCCCACCCCTCCCCGCCACGCGTCCACACTACTGCCGCCCACTCGCCGCTATAAAAGCCGCCCCTTCCTCGCCGCTGGCCGCACAGTCTACAACCTCTCTCTCGCCGTCGATGCTCTCTTCCTCGCCGCCGACGCCCTCTCTCTCCTCGTCTCTCGAACCGCGACCATGGCCAAGCGCTACCCCGGCGACAGAGCAGAGGCCAATGGCTTCGGCCACCGCGGCAGTTCCTGGACGCCGAGGTGAATGGAGACGGCGTCGTCGTGCTCGTCGGGCTCCCGTTCCTCCGGGTCGCCGGCGCTCCCCGTCAAGCCGGAGCCGCGGGGTACGCTGCTCGGGCGGCACACCCGCGGCGGCGCCCTCGTCATCAATGAGGGCGGTCGTGTCCCTTCTCCTCCCTCCTCCCACCACGTCAAGCCTAATACCGAGCCAATGCTCCTTCCCGTGAAGAAGGAGCACGAGGCCATGGCCGCCGACCTGGCGTGGTCGCGCCAGGACTACGTCTAGGAGGAAATGGAGCGCTAGCGCGACGCTCTGGAGGAGATCGCCGTGTGGCGCCGCGGCCGTGACGAGGGCGGCGGCGTCATCCTCGACGACATCGACCCCTCCCCCCCGGTGCATCGGCGACGCAGGTTAGGGGTGCAGCAAAAACGGCGCGGCGACTACACCGCCTTCTGCAAACTCCTCAGCATGTAGAAGGCTCGGGCGGCGGCGGGCGACGTAGTTTAGCGTAGT
Organism: Triticum aestivum; assembly: GCF_018294505.1. Lineage (NCBI taxonomy): Eukaryota > Viridiplantae > Streptophyta > Magnoliopsida > Poales > Poaceae > Triticum > Triticum aestivum. The sequence goes on from NC_057802.1 coordinate 26,288,439, forward strand.
GTTTTTTTATTTTTTTTATTATGTCTTCTTATTAATTATGTACAAATACGAATGAAAAACGCCGAATATTAACCGAATTCGTGTCTTTTTCGTCTAATTTTAGCCGAATTTTAATTCAAAAAACGCCATCTGGGGGGCGACCTAGGGCCGTGGTTGGAAACCCGACCGCCCCCACGGCCAAAATAGTGTCGGCTAGCTCCCAGAAGACGCTATTTCTGTCAGGGGGTGCCGAACGGCTGGAGATCTCTTAGCGGATACATTGTGGCCTCTGATTCTAGACAGGTGATAGGGGACATTAAGCAGACGACCCAAGGCAGATATGGAGCGATTGCTAACGAGGGTCGCGCTAGTAATTATGAAGCGTATAGTTTAACTATATTTGCTATTCCCTTCATCCCATAAGATAAGAACGTTTTGTTTGGCCAACCAAACTCCATACCACATATTGTGATTTTTATGAATAAAGTTAGGCTTTACCCCTAAGAAAAACATATCGTCCAACATAATCTATGTTCTTTCTCACCGCAGAAACCCTCCTCACCAGCAACTTCTTGTGGAGAGATTATGACATTGATCATATCCAAATATGTTAAGAGTTGGCAGAGGAATTGAAGATGAGCAAGTAGCACTTGCCGAGCCTGTATATGTCGGAACCTTTGAAACAAGTGTTCCGTCTGACAAGCACCCCATCCAAGTTCCAAGTTAGCTTTTGTTAAATTTACCTGCAGAATGAACTCAAAGGCAATCCAAATCATAAGATTGTTGTAAAACCATATCCCGTAGTCAAGGCAATACACTCACAACCAATTATGAAATATATTATTTTCTGTTCCACTGACAGCCAGATTGCTCCCTGTGAAGAGAGTAGTTTGATGATCAGGAAGGAACAGAAAAACAAGTCCTGTCCTGTGTGATGGTTCCTGAAGCGAAATCCAAACGACCGCTGCTTATTCTGAACCCAAAGAATAAGCTGTCAAGGAGAGACCCCCTTCCCCTCCCCCTCGACCCGACCCCCTTCCCGACCCTGTGCGTCCGTCGCCGGGCCGCACCAGGTGGCCACCACTCATCCTCCCCTCGCCTCCTCTGCACCCCTCCCTCCGCCGCAGCCGGCATCGTTGCCGAACGTCAGCCCTGTGGCGCGGCGGTGGCGGAGCTCCTCTGGCGTCCAGGGATCTGAGTCGGCGGTAGCGGTGGCCAGATCTTCACCCCTTGCGACGTGGACGGCGGGCAGCGGCGGCCGGGACACACCGAGGGGCTCTGCTGCAGACAGCGAGATTGGCAGGAGGCGGTGGTGTGGTAGGCGGGCTCGATCTAGGGCTGCTGTTGTTATGTCCTCTTTTGCTGCCTCTCATTGGCCTCGGCGACGACTCGTGGAGGTACTCCGGATCTGCCACGCATCACGAGGATTATGGCGGTGGTGGCCATCTCCTCCGTCGAAGGTGGTAGGCATGAGGCTGGGTGGTCGGATCTCGAGATCCGTCATCTAGTCCCGGCTGCGAGTCGAGGAGACATAGTTGCCGTTGAAAACCGAACCGATGATGGGCAATGGCAGCGTTCTGTGTCATTACCTTGATGAAGGCATCGTCGTGTAACTACTTGACCCACTCGTGCTGCTCCGGGGGAAACCCTAGGATCTGGTATTCCAGACCGGGCGATGGCGGTACCGCGGTGTCTGTTTCTCTCTTGGGAGCATCGTTTGTGGAGCAGCGCTAGAAGACAAAGGCAGGAGATGGAGCGGTTTCGTCTTGCACGGAGCTTCAGTGGATATGTCAAGTCATGCCTAGCCGACAGGTGCTACGCTGTGTCATGCCTGGTCGGCAGGTGCTACGCACGACAGATCTTCCAGAGTCTTCATGTCTGGATGGACGAGTGCAGGGCGGTGGCGCCATTGGGCGTCGTGGTTGCGTCAATGGATGGCCGAACTGGGAAGGATGATGCGGATCTTTCTCATGAAGACGGGTCAGCGGTGCGATGATGACGGCGACTTATAAAACGTGTGCATGTGGTGTGCACTTTAGGTCTGCTGCACCGGTTGTTGGTTTCGACACGTTATGTGGATGGATCGGCGACGACACCGATTTTAGATATGTGGAGTGAGAACAGTCCACGTTATCGAGTTTGTACATGTGAGTGATGGCTTGAGGTGGTTTGATGTACGTTCTTGTCGGACTTTTGTTGAATAATTAATAAAGATTGTTGTATACATCGATTGATACAGATGCCAGGGTTTAATCATTCTTTTTAGAAAAAATAAAAATTGTAAACCCAAACGATTATGAAATGGTTTTGCTGCCTACCGTGTATATAGCTACTAATGTACCTTTGTTACATTTACCAGCGAGAAGTAGGAATTTCGAAGGTTGGCGTCAGAGAGATCGGCACCTGAATTCACCATCAAATCAAACATTCAAAGTATCACTGGTTGTTTTAGAGCTTGACACTTGACGGTGGGCCTGGTTGGTACATCCGAGGAGTCAGGAGATCAGAACAACTAGTGTCTGTGTACTAGCGCAGTTGGAATCGCTGAGGAGATCAAGAACAGATGTGAGGCCGGCATGGAAGAAGCTGGTGCCGAGCAGCTTTGCGTCTTTTGAAGCTGGTCTGCCGCAGAATAGACTGGCGGCAAAAGAGCACAGATTCAGAGAAAACAAAACACTCTGAACATTCAGGTCTTCTGTTCTATTTCCACACGCTAGAAAGTTCAGACGGAGCACTCTGAATATAGTGTAGTTATTAGTTAGGAGAATTGATCACATCAACGGATAACTATCTCGAATCATCAATCGAGGTATAGGAATCATTCATTATGGTGGTACACTATATATGGGCCCGTTGATTAATGGGGGTTGGCCCGTGTCTGACGGCATTAGATTCGAAGAAGAAGTCGGTCGTCGCCTGACGCCGAGTGAGAGACTACCGGTGAGGTCTCTCGTGCCAGCCTGACCCACACCAGACTGGGGTTAACGTTTTGGCCAGTCGGCCACCGAGGTAACCCCGTCGTGACGCCCTGACCGATCCCTATATCAACTTAGTGGATCATATTTGGTTTTTTACTCCACTAAATTTGACCTACCCAATCCTCAAAACGGCTCGGTGGAGTATAATTTTTACTCCTTTCCTATCCACCGGAGTATATTTACTTCCGCTCTCTGCGGCCGAGTAAAATCAGCTCTCTTCTCCCTCCGCACCGCCGCCAGCGCCCCCCCTCCCGCCCTCCCTCGGCTCTTCGATGGCCGGACGTGGTGGACGTTGGTCCTCGCGCCGATCCGCAGCGCGGATCCGCGCCGCTACGCACACGGGTCGTCCTCCGCGGGCACTTCATTGAGCCGCCGTCGCCGCTCGCCCAATCCGCCCGCCACCGCACCCCTATGCCGGTTCGAGGACTTCCCCGTCCTCCCTCCGCCCCAGCCGCCGACGAGGACCTACCTCGGGGTCTGGCAGTGGTGGTGGGTGACCGAAATAAGGGATCGGGAGACCCACACCCGGCACAGACCCTCCTAACTGCCGAACGTTTGCCAAAGGATGTGGCACATGCGAACGATGTGATGGCTGTTTTAGTAGTGGTGAAGTGGGAAGAGGTGATATTTTCGTCAGAAGACACATGGCAGTTTCTTCCCGAGAAGGCAATTTTCATTTAAAAACTGTCGTCGTTTGATCTCGTTTCACAACAACTAAAACTGTCAGCAAAGATGGTTCGCTTGCCACCCTCTTACCCCGATGTTGGCGAGGTACAATTACCGTATTATATTATGATGACTCTTGCCGACACCATCTCTGAAAGGTGGTACTATGTAGACATGCAGTACGAGATAATACAGTGTGAACGACGATGACCAAAGACCGGGCATAATGCATTGTACCTAGCTAGCTAGCTAGTGCATTATTTCAGAGTGGACCAAAGACCGGGCAGCAGCAAGCTAGCAGAGTAGCAGATCACCAATATAAAGTGAGGGCTCACTGGTGAAGGTGGATCAAACACTCCACCACACTCCAAACCTGTGCACACAATATTCTTGGTTTCGCTCTCGCCTCTGCCCTACAGCAAGCAGCTGTAGCTCTTGTTCCGGTCAGGAAAGGAAAAGCTAGCGCGTGGAAGAAGAGGAAGGAATCCGCAGGTTCGTACGCAATTCACAGAGCACATGCATGTACATTTCATGAATTAATGATGTATCTGCTAGTAGTATTGGTTATATTTACTATTGAAGTTTCTCCTTCATCCTATGCATGCCTACATAGATAATACTGAAAACTAACTCGACCAACATATATATATGTACAGAGATACCCGGCCATGAAAGTTACCACACTCGGACAGTTACTCCTCTTGATATTATTGGTGACTTTCAGTGCACAATATGTGGTCGTCATCGGCAGCTCATCCTCCGTACATGGTAACGAGACAGATTAGTTATCACTGCTTGGATTCAAGGGCGCAATCAGCCTCGACCCGCAGCAAGCCTTGATGTCCTGGAATGATAGCACCCACTTTTGCGATTGGGAAGGTGTCGTGTGCAGGGTGAAGGCTCCACCCCGTGTCACTTCCCTAAACCTTACAGGTCGAGGGTTGGTAGGACATATCTCTCCTTCACTTGGGAACCTAACCTTCTTGCAATCTCTGGCCTTGACAGAGAACACACTCGCCGGAGAGATCCCATGCATCATCCCTTGGTCACATGCATCGCCTCGAAACCTTGCACTTGAACAGAAACACGCTGCAAGGAAGGATACCGAGTTTTGCAAACTGCTCAAAGCTCAAGGAGTTGGATGTTTCGGTTAACAATCTAGTTGGCCAATTTCCCGGTGATTTGCCTCCTCATCTTCACATGCTGCAAGTTTCATTTAATAACCTTACTGGCATCATCCCAGCTTCTCTGGGTAATATCACAACACTAGTCTTCATTAGTTGCGCGCATAATCGAATCAAGGGAAATATCCCAAGTGAGTTTGCAGGTTTGCCAGGCTTGCAGTACCTGTATGCGGGTGCAAATCAGCTAACAAGTAGGTTTCCACAAGCCATCTTGAATGTTTCTACTCTCATCGGCCTTGGCTTAACTCTCAATGGTCTAAGTGGGGAGCTGCCACCAAATCTTTGTACCTCTCTCGCCAATCTCCGTATACTTACATTAGGTGGCAACTTATTTCTAGGGCACATTCCTAGTTCATTCACTAATGCTTCCAATCTAAGTGTCATTGATTTATCAACGAACAACTTCACCAGATTGGTTCCCACCACGATGAGCAAACTTACCAAACTCTCAATGTTGAATCTTGAAAATAATCAGCTCCAAGCACATAGTGGAGAAGACTGGGAGTTTTTGGACAGCTTAGGCAACTGCACAGAGCGACAAATATTGTCCATGAGTGTCAATTGTCTATCAGGGCATGTACCAAGTTCAATAGCTAACCTTTCCAACAAACTCCAGCAGACTCTGTACTTGGGAGAAAATCAACTATCAGGAAATTTCCCTTCCGGCATAGCCAACCTTCACAATCTAGTTGCTGTGTCAGTGGGGGGGAATCACTTCACAGGTATCGTTCCAGAGTGGATTGGGACTCTCAAAAATTTGCAACAAGTAGATTTAGCAGCAAACTTCTTTACGGGGGTCATTCCATCATCCTTGTCAAACTTGTCTCAACTGGGACAGCTCTATGTAGCCTCAAACCAATTCATTGGCCACATACCGAAAAGCTTTGGTAACTTTCCAAGGCTTCAATATTTGGACACTGCTAGCAACAACCTTCATGGTAGGGTTCCAATGGAGATATTCAGAATCCCGTCAATAATTGCAATTGATTTATCTTTCAACAACCTGGATGGACAACTTCCTACCAACATTGGCAATGCTAAACAACTCGTACATTTGGTACTTTCATCCAATAAGCTATCTGGAGATATTCCAAACACTCTGGGTGACTGTGGAAGTTTAGAATACATTGAGTTAGACTCGAATATTTTCAGCGGAAGCATTCCCACTTCATTAGGCAGCATAAGAGGCCTAAAAGTTTTGAATATTTCTGCCAATAACTTAACTGGTTCAATACCAACATCTCTTGGCAACCTACAAGTTCTTGAGAAACTAGATTTGTCATTCAACCACCTCAATGGTGAGGTTCCAACAAAAGGGATATTCAAGAATGCAACTGCCGTGCAAATTGATGGAAATCAGGGGCTTTGTGGTGGGGTACCGGAGTTACACATACTAGCATGTTTTGTTATGCCTCCAGATTCAATTAGGAACAAGAAATCTTTGGTGCTAAAAGTGGTTATCCCAATAGCGAGTATGGTGTCAATTGTTATTGTCATATTTTGCTTCTTTCTCCGGGGAGGGAAACACAAGAGAAAATCTATATCTCTGCCATCATTTTCTACAAAATTTCCCATGGTTTCTTTCAATGATCTAGCCAGAGCAACACAGGGATTCTCAGTATCCAACTTAATAGGCAGAGGGAGATATAGTTCTGTTTACCAAGGAAAACTAGTTGAAGATGAAAATGAGGTTGCCGTGAAAGTCTTCAACCTAGAGACAAGAGGAGCACAAAAGAGCTTCATCTCAGAATGTAACGCGTTGAGAAATGTGCGGCACCGTAGTTTGGTCCCTATAATAACTGTGTGCTCAAGCATTGATTCTAGTGGTAATGATTTCAAGGCCCTAGTGTATGAGCTCATGCCGCGAGGGGATTTGCATAAACTACTATACTCAACTCCAGACTATGAAGGCTCTTCGGATTTGAACCTTATTACGATTGGTCAAAGGATAAGCATCGTGGTGGATGTAGCGGATGCACTGGAGTACCTACACCATAACAACCAAGAAGCACTGGTTCACTGTGATCTGAAGCCTAGCAACATTCTTTTGAATGACAATATGACAGCTCATGTTGGAGACTTTGGCTTGGCAAGATTCAAAGTTGGTTCCACAACGTCATCTCACGGTAACTCTTCTTCAATTGCAGTGATGGGAACAATTGGATACACTGCTCCGGGTAATGGTCTTTTCTTTATCTTGTGCTTCTACATTTTGCGGCATCTATGTTAAGCAGTGAAGATGAAACTAACTCCTCCCCTTTTCCATTATGTAGAATACGCAGAGGGTGGCCAAGTTTCAACTGCCGCAGATGTTTACAGCTTCGGTGTCGTTCTTCTCGAGATATTCATTCGAAGGAGGCCGACTGACGACATGTTTAAGGATGGACTCAGCATTGTGAAGTTTACAGAGGCCAGCTTCCCTGATAGGGTATCGGTGATTTTCGACCCCCAGCTGCTAAAAGAGTTGGATGAAACTCCAATAGCCTTCAAGGAAAAACATGTACATTGTCTGCTATCTGTGCTAAATGTTGGCCTTTGCTGCACTAAGACACCCCCAGGCGAACGCATCAACATGCAGGAGGTGGCTGCTAAGCTACATGGAATCAAGGATGCATATCTCAGAAGCAGTGCCGTTGCTTCAGTGGCAGTACCTGAATAAGTAACTTGTTGTAATTTGTTGTGTTTATCACAAACCATGCAAGCAAGGACCAGCTCAACTAGTATTGAATAAGTATTGCCTCTGATGTGTTACAGCATCGACCCAACTAGTGCACTCTGGAAAAAATAGATGAATGGAATTTCCATGTATCAATATTATTATCAAAGGAATATATTTGACTGATTTTTTTTTTGCCACACCTAACAGCTTCAACTTTGTTATGCACACTTCGGCAAAACTACCCCTGGACTAAATATGCCTGCCAGGCTAACACCATCCGACTAAGCACTTGATTTCCCAGCAACCATTCACCCGATACATATATTCTTTGTGTGTTCATGGAACTCTCTCCATCCTGGAAGATATAAGAAAAAAAGAGAGAAAAACATGGCAGTACTATTCGAGAACTAAATCAACCTCTGAATTCTCTAGTATCCCCATTCTCCTTCATTTATGTTCATTATTTGCAGAAGAGAGTCTCCTTCGTAGCGTTCCCGGTAGTTGTATTTACCCTGGTGCACATCGATTGCAAAAATTAATAAGAACCACGCATGTTTTCATCACACACAAAATGGAAAATGGAAAATGAGAGATTAAATGGATGAATAATTCTTGAATATCGACACTGGCCGGCTTTCCTCTTACCCATCAGCAATTTTGCAGAGGTAGTCCCGTTGGTCGTCTCGTAGTGGAACATCAGTAAAATCTGCAAAGGAAAAAAATGAGAACAACATGACCTGGTGATGCCATACAATTCATAAATACAAGAACCTTCGATCGACTGCAATCCTATTCATAGATTGCGATTGAATTGAAGTAGTTAAAGTTTCCTTTTTGCTCATTTTAGTCCAGAATGGTGTGGCTAGAACATGTTTTACATTAGGACCAGAGGTTTTAAGATGATGGCACTGTGACATTAATCACATGGTAATAATCCAAATATGTTAAGGTTTCAGGCAGAAATTGGAGATAAGCAGTTAGCACTTGCCTGCCCCGTATATGTTGGAACCTTTGAAAGAAGTGTTCCCTGTCACAAGTGCCCCTTCCAAGTTGGCATTTGTTAAATTTACCTGCAGAGTGGAACAAGACAAGCCAAATCTCAAGATCGCTGTAAAACCATTTCCCAAAATTAAGGCAGAGCGCAATAATCAATTAAGAAACAAAAGCAGTACTACTAGTCTGGTGCTGTGATGAGGAGACAGGAACAACATAATAAGTTATATGTGAAGGTCACTCAACCGTATAGACAGTTTCCAGCAAAATTCAGGCCAGCTATGTTACCGCTTATCCTGAACTCAACGGTTACTTTGAAGGAATGTACCTTTGTTACATTTGCCAGCGAGAAATCGGCGTTTCTAAGGTCGGCGTTGGAGAGATCAGCGCCTGAATTCACCATGAAACAGTCAAAACATTGTGATATCACTATGGCTTCAGAAATTGACACTTGACAGCAGGCAAGCATCACAACAACGAGTGTCTGCCTACTGGTTGCAAGTTGGAACACCCGAGAAGATCAAGAACAAATGCAAACCCGTAGGCTGCTACCTGTCAGGTCCGCATCAAAGAAGCTGGCGCCGAGCAGGTTCGCGCCTTTGAAGTTGGTCTGCCGCAGGATAGACTGCAGAAAGAAACGCAAATTCGGATAAATCGTCAGAGTTCAGAAATACTCTGAACATTCAGACGTTCTGTTCTATCTCTACATGCTAAGAAAGTTCAGTCAGAACTTGCTATTGATATAACCGCAAGAAGAAATCTGAGGCATGATCACATCATCACGAGTGAAACAATTTGTAGGAATCGATGGAAAGGGGAGGTGAGAGTAGTTAGGTACGGTCTTGAAGTCCTGCTTGATGAGCGTCTGGCCGCTGAAGTCCTTCCCGGTGAGGTCCTGCCCCCGCGTCACCTGCTGCCCGTACGGCCCGCCTCCCTGCATCCACCCACGCACCCACACGCCATTAACGCCGCCTCAATCGCCTCGCCACCACACTCGGTCGACCGGTACAACTACAAACGCAATACAACTAACCCTGAAGGCGAGGGCCGGGTCGGCGACGAGCAGCGAGGCGGCGACCAGCGCGACGGCGCCGGCGTTGGCGAGGTGGAAGTGCAGCGAGGAGGGGGCGCGACACGCCGGCTGCGCCGTCGTCGCCGGCGGGGACGGGGCGAGCTTGAGAGCGCCGAGGATGGACATGGCCATGACGAGCTAGCTTCGTGGCTGGCTGTTGTCGCGGTCTCTCTTTTTTGGGCTGCGCCGACGAGTTTATCCGTCTTATCTTTATCTGGTTGCCACCATGTTTGCTTGGCCAATCAAAAGATTGTTGCCACGATGCCCTTTTTTTCTCTTCTACTCATCACTGATCAGAACTTAAAAGCGTTTTTTCAATTAAAAATTTCAAATAATTATTCCCTTTTTTTTATACGTATAATGTCAAAAAAAGTCTTACATTATGAAGGGAGTATTGAATAATAACGTGGATTAGGAGTGGTATTATGATCTAGAGGGATTTGACATAATATTTTACGGTGAGTGGCGTGGCATCATATTGGAATAAGAGTTATTTACTTATAAATTCGATCATCTTATAGCTTGTCAACAAATATTTAATGCTACGGTTCTGTCGCCCTCCTCCTCGGGCGACACGAGGGAACCCAGCCACCGCCCAGCAGCCCCCCTCCCCGCCGCCCTCTCCCGCATCGCCGCTGCCGGAGGGTCGGCCGGCGAAGCCGCGCCGGACCCCAGGATGGTAGTGGCGGGGCGAATCTGACGCGCTGCGCCACCCCTGGTGCTCCCCCATGACGGATCTGACGCACGACGCGAGCGCCCCGAGCCCCTCCCGTGGCGTTGCGCACGGCCGCCGGCTGCCTCCGGGCCTCCTCCTCGTGCCCTTGCGCGGCTGCGCCCCCTCCCC
>NC_057802.1:26299280-26337542 GCF_018294505.1 Triticum aestivum
CGGTCCTCCGGCGGCCGAGCGCGCTGTCCTGGTGCGGCTCCTCTCCCCCCACCCTCCCTCGCGAGCCTCGGGTCAGCCTCCTCGGGCGGCGGCCTCGCAGGTGCGGCTGGGATTCGGCTCTGCGCGTGCTCACCACCACCACCCCCATCCCGGCAGGGCAAGTTTCGCCCGGCGGACATGGACCTGCGTCCCCTCCTGCGTCCATGGCCAGCCGGGCCGGCTCCGGGCCTGGCGCGTCTGAGGAGCTGCGCTACTTCCGGCTCCCTTGGCTCGCCGGTGCCTCGGCGCCTCCGCACCCCCACCCTGCTGGTGCTTTGGTTGGTCGTCCATGCCGGCGTGTCTTCGATTCCGGCGTACTCCAGGAGCTGCGCCCCTTTCCGGCTCCTTGGGCTCGCCGTCGTCCTTGCTGCTTCGGTCCCGGCGACCCGGATCTGCGCTACCCTCCAGATCCTGGCTCGCTCGGCCCCCGACCACCATCACATCCTCCATCGCTTCTCATTCCGCCTAGCCGCCCAGCCGGCCACCTCAGTGCCATGTCTGTCCCTCCGCCGCTTCGTTTCTCGCGCGTCCGGCTTCACTCCCATTTCTGTGGTCGTGGTTCAGGCCTATGCTCGATTTCTTCTTTGCCGATTCACTCTTCGATGGCTTGGGATTGCTCGGACTCTGGCTAGGGCGAAATCCCTGCATTTTTGCTGGCAGCGGCGACACCCGAGGGTGCCGTTCCCTTCTTGGAGGCGCTATCACAGTCATTGTCTCTGCCCCTCTTCGAGCATCAGGGGAAACCCTAGGTCCGGTTATCCGGATCGGACGGCGACGGCGTTTCGGCGTCGTTCTCCTTCGTGAAGGCGCTGTTTTGGGTGCTCGCAGTGTCCTCGGTTCTGGATCTGGAGATATTGGTCGTCGTGTTGTTGGTCAGGGCTACTTTCCAGGATGGGCGGCCTAGCTGTGTTTTTTTCTTTGTTTGGGCTGAGCATCCCATGTCTCTCTGCTCCGGGCACCATGTTCACGCCCTTGCGTCCGTGTCATGTGTTGTACCACTTCTTGTACTTGTTCTAACTCCTTCTATTAATGGAATGATACGCAAGCTTTGCGTATTCGCAAAAAATATATTTAATGCTACGATCCGAAGGAAAAAAGAATACCCAATCATGACGATCTTTTCGAATCTTTTTGAATGCTCGTTCGAGAACTAACATATTGATAATGCTGGTAGGTGGAGGAAAACTGAACGTCACATGAATCGTGCGTCATAAAAGAGTGGTAGACAAGCATGTAATTAGCAGATTGAAAGGATCAATATGGTTGACTAGGGAGAGGGGGGTGTGTGTGTGTGTGTGAATAGGCAACTACAAATTTGTAGCTTTTCTTAACAAATTTGTGAATATTTATTATAATGTGAACGCTTTTTCAAATGTGTGCACACTTTTAGAAATTTTGAACATTTTTATATTTTTGAAAAATGGAGAATAAAATAATAAACATAAAAAAGAAAAGAAAGACACGAAAAAATAACTAGTAAAAAACAACAAAGAAAAAAAATCAGGAACATTCTACAAGCTTTCCAAAACTGGTCAAGAACCTTACAGAAGGTTCCCAAAACCGGGATTCCCTCAGCTCCTAATGAGGTCTAAATGGGCATCATATTTTACGGTGAGTGGTTTGACATTATATTTTGTAAGAGATATTTGCTTATAAATCTGATCAATAGCTTGTTAAGAAATATTTGATGCTACGATCTGAAGGGAAAGAGTACCTAATCATGAGGACCCTCCATAATCTTTTCGAGTGCTTGTTTGAGAACTATGGTCATTAGCTCTAGAACTGAATCGTTTCCTTGTAGAGAGATGAGTCCTTCTCGATGGTGCTTTGCGCACTAATGTACAAGGAGGCGCGCCATGACAAGAATGACACACAGACGTATACATTGATATGAATGACAAAAAAACTCATTCTAAAAACCCAGTGAGAAAAAAAAGGATAAATGACATGTCACAATGCTTATATTACTGTTGCCTCATTAAATACCTTCTATGAGAAATCATATAGAAAAAAACTAATAAAGGAAAACAGTGCAATATCCAGGATTCAAATATCTCGAACATGTTATCGTTCAAGAGTACACTCCACTTGAACCTTGTGAATAAAAATGTAATATCGTACAAATTCCATTAAATATTTTTGAAATGAACAACTTGGTAAGGACTTGTTCAACAAACGCCGAGTTTATTACATGACTTCATTTGCAAATCACTGAGAAAGGCTCAATCAACCATGTAAGTCACCGATTTCCCCTTCGCACGACTTACATTTCACAGCTAGGGACACTAGAGCACGAGAACAGATGATACATGGGGGTAGATGAGTGAGAAGTTATTTCAAAGTGCTTCGTTTTAATGTTCCAAATAAATAAATAGAGTTCACTTTTCGTTTTTCAGTTAGTATGAAGTTAGTAATTCAGCACATGGAGCGTAAATATAAGGTGTATTAATTTTTCCAAAAGTCAAACGATGTGTATGTTTGACCACGATTAGAGCAAAATATTTAAAGATCTACAATAATAAATAAATAAATATAAAAATATATTTCATGATGAATCTAGTGATAATAATATGATATTCTAGATATTGATATTTTTGTCTATAAAGTTGGTAAAAGATTGAGAAGTTTGACATTTTGAAAAAATAATGCACCTTACATTTAGGAACGGAGGGGGTAAGTAGTAATTTATTTATTCGGTTTATTAATCCTCATCTGATTTTGGGCCAAATTTTAATAATAACTGACAAATAAAATAGAGAAAATGGTACTCCATCTGTTTCATAATATAGCGTGTATTGATTTTGCATGAGTTATAAAATTTGATCGAATTTATAGCGGAAACGATGTGTATCATAACACTACCTTTGTTTTTAAATATAAGATGTTTTGGCAGTTCAAATTAAACTGCAAAAAATGTCGTACATTTAGGTGTACTAAATTTTTACACCATATGAAAATGGGTGTGACTAAGGCTCAGTAGACTGGCATCATACATAACTTGATCACACGTTAACTCCGTTCGCTTTTCGTTTTCCTCTCATGGAGTCCGGTTCTCCTTGTGCCTGTGTTTTTTGTTTTTGTTTTTTATGATTGTTAGTACATACAATACGAGAGCTCCTATCTGCCACTCTTTGCGGCAGATTGGCAAGGATATGCACAGGCAGCCACCCAACTGGGCCGGCCCATTGGTTAGCGCAACGAGCGGGAGAACTGGGCATTGTAGTGAACTGGACCGAGCCATTGTAGTCAACCGAACCCAGGCAGTGCAACGTACAGTGCTGATTTACCGTAGCGATAATTTTTAGGAAAAACAAATATGATAGCAATTTTTTAAAAATTGAACATTAATTCCAAATGTTCTTTTAAGATACGATTTTTGTTTTAAAAACAAAGACAAATATTTTAGTTCCAAACTTTTTTTGCAACTTCTAACACTTTTTTGAATTTTTCTAACATTTTCAGGATAATATGAACATAATATGAAATTGTGAAAAAAAATTCAGATTCTGAACAATTTAAAAAAACTCAATTTTTGTTTGAGAACTTACTAAAAACACGAATTTTTTATTTTGTGCACATTTTTTCAAATTTTCGAATACACAAACACTTTCTTCAAATTTGTGAACAGTTTTTAGAATGTGAACTTTTCTAAAATTTGTGATAAATTAATGAATTTTGATTTTTTATTATTTTTGAAAAACAAAATAGAGAATAAAATAAATTTAAAAAATAAAAAGAAGAAATAAAAAACTAGTAAATAAATAGAGAAAAATAAAAATTATCCAAGAACCTTCTAGATGGTTCCCAAAACCGGTCAAGAACCTTCCAGAAGGTTCCCCAAACCGGGATTCCTCAGCACTTAAAGAGCTCTAAATGGGCCGACCCGTCTAACATTCGCTGGTAGCACTACTTGACGCAATGCGTCTCGAATAGGAAATACACTACAATCGACTAAAAAAAAGAGGAAATGCACTACATTCTTCCCCCAAAAAAAGGAAATGCACCACATACTCGCACATTTAGAAGATCTGAAACGTCAAATGTTACTTAACTACTGCATGCATTGCTTCACATCACAATGAAGCCTCGATTATGTCGCTAGCTCGTTGATGGTCCGTTCCTTTTCTTCATGCCATTTTGCTTTCTACTGTTTTTTGAAACATCATTTTGTATTTTTAGAAACAAAAAAAATCTTTAATGTAACAAGCGAAGATTCAATGCGTGTAGCCGATGGATATGCAACCGTGTGCGGCGGCTAATGTGCAACTAAGTAGCAGTGTTATTTTAAAAGGAAAAAAGTAAGTTGCACGCGGGCAACATGTAATTGTGCATGATCGAGGACATGCAATTGCCTGCGGCCGACTTGTGTGCAATTGGGTAGCAATTAATGTTTTTGACAAGAAAATATTGCACGCGAATAACAAACATGCAACTGCATGCGCCCTGTGTGCCACCTAAAAAACAATTAAGTTTCATCCCGGCATTGTATGGTCGATTTTTCATTCAAGGCTAAAATGATAAAACTAAAAGAAAACACAGTTGTACGATTTGTGAAGTTGTATGTGGATGAACATACATGTAACTGATAGTTTGATTTTAAAACGACAATTTTTAAGAATTAGCAAAATCCAAAAAACACACGCGCGCGCAAACATAGTAGAAGGAAGAAGATAAGCCAGGCAGGTGCCGGCGGGAGCAGCCGGCGGGAGGACGCCGAAAGGCTGCCACACTCACGAGGCCTCCCCTCCCCCTCCTGCGTCGGCGGGCCGGAAAGTTGCGGATCTGCGACCCTTCATCGCGGGCCGCCGGACTTGGCTTTCCCGGCCGCCTGTGGCTGCGCCAAGCGATGGAATGGTCGGGGAGCATCTCCCGCAGCCCCGGCAAGGTCGCATGGCCGCATGCAGGTACGGGTTCGTCCTCCCACCGCCGCCGACGGTTTGCGGGCATGGATTCGTCCGGCCGTCCACCGGGCTCGGCGCTCGCGCAGCGGCTCTGTGGCTCGCCGATGCCGCTCATACAGTGCGACGACTGCACGCGGACAGTGCTGCGACTAACTTCGGGCACGCCGAAGCACCCCGGATGGGTGTTCTTCAAATGCGAGAACGATGGGGTACGTGCTATTTTCGTTCGGCTCATTTTGATAGCACATTCTTTGGTTCAATTGCGGTAGCTCATGTCGAAGATCATCATGTGTGTAGAAAGATCGATGCTCATTTTGGTTTTGGGAAGGCGAATACATTGATTTATTGATAGGAAGAAACTTAATAGACGTTGACGCACTCCTTAGAAGAATCGAAGGCAATGATTCGGCTGCATGTGCAACTAGAGGGGAAGCAACGTCTACTTCTTTCGAACCAAAGATGAAGAAAGAAGAATGCAAAATCAAGAATCCGCAGATAAACAATGAATGCATGGAGAAGATGTTAGTCCAACTAGTGGGAGTGGTTATGGAAGTTGGGAATCTTTTAAAATGCATACTTGTGGTTCTTGTTTTCTTTGGTCTTGCTATTCTAGCAAAGATTTGGTGATGTCTTATTTATGCAATGTTGTTGAAAAAGCAAAGACATGCATTATGTTGGATCAAATTAAGGTGCAAATTTAGGTTTTCCGGGCCGGGAGGAGCTGCGCCAGATTAGACCCCGCAAAGCCGACCCGTAAAAGAGCATATTCCGCGAATATCCTTTTATACGGGTCCGTTATGCGGGTCTGCAATTGCGGCCATCCACGCCGGCCCGCAAAGGCGTTTTTCCGCGAAATGCAAACACGTTTTGCGGACCGGCCGGATGCGGGGGTCTGCTAGAGTTGCTCTAACAAAATCACATGTCCAACCAGCCCGTGAATGTAATATTGTATAAAAAAAGTGACGTGCAAATCTCAAAGCAAAATCCTTCTAATGGCCAGTGGTAATTTAGATGTATAGAATTTTTCCTATAAATTTGATAAAAATTATAAGATTTTACTTGTAAAAAAATCTAAAAGCACAATATTTTGGGACAGAGGAAGTGTCATTAAAAACTTCTTTCAGATTTGAATAGGACAATAACTTTTGTAAGACCTATCACTTATATTTTTGCTAGCCACATCTATAGTAAAAGTTTGAGTAAAATACGAGGAGCTAATAAAGGGAATATATCGACGCTAAATACAGTATGTAAAGTACCCGCAAAAAACAAATATTGTATGTAAAGAGCAACTAAACTAGGCAGAATCACGGCAACTGTTTGATGACGAGCTCCAGCGCCGCAGCAGGGCAGCTTGTCCTGAGCTGCTCAAATCCATCGGTCGCCATGAATGATTTCAGATTACCGGGACAATGGAGGAACTCCATGCACGCCTCCTTGAGCACGGCGCAGCCATGCCGCTCAGCCAGCGCCAGCATGGCGGCCACAGAGCCCATGTCCACGCGCGGCCGCAGCGCCTTCTCGCAGGCGCGCTTCAGGTCCTCCAGCCCGTGCCTGTCCGCCGCCACGAGCAGCCGCTCCGCCGTCGACGTTGTCTCGGCCTGATCGAGTTGCTGGTTCATCATGTCAGGAAGTTGGTTGTCCGGCATTGTATCGAGCTTCGGCGCGCTGTCCGTGTACATGAACTGGAGCAGGGTCTTGAACACCTCCGCGTCCATGTCGTCGACCCGTAGCTCGCCGGTGGCGTTGCCCTCGAGGTCCGCTCTGAAGACGGGGGACCGGGCCTCCAGCACCCACCGGTGCGCGGCGAAGGTCTCGCCGCCGACATGGACCGTCACGTCGGCTGGGTGCTTGTTCCAGAGGGCTTCCGCAAGCTGCCCGCGCAGGTCGAACGGCGGCGCCGCCGCCACCTCGGCTTCCGCGCGCAGCCCGGGGTCGACGGTGACGTCGCAAAGGACCGTGAGGCAATCATCCTCGAGATGCTTATTATGGTTGGGATTTTCCTTGTCGAGGAACTTTATCCAGCCCCAGTAGCGATTAGCCGAGTAGCGTTGCTGCTGCACGGCTCCATTGACCGAGGGCTCCCCGTCGTGGTCGAGCACGCTAAGCTTGAACTCTGCCGTCGCGTCGCCGAGGCTGGTAAGGAAGATGGACGTGGAGCCGTCGGCCTCTTTGCGGTCGCCGTTCGGGTAGCACTGTACATTCCAGCGGTGGCCGCCGACGTCGAACGCGGGTGACTCGACCGCCGTGCCGTTCGGGACCGTTTTCCTTGATCTGCCACTCATAGAAAATAGGCCTTTAGTCCCGGTTCGCAAAGGCCATTAATCCCGGCTGTGCAACCGGGACTAAATATGCGCGACTAAAGGCCTCTCCTTTAGTCGCGCCTCTTACGAACCGCGACTAAAGGCCCGTCCACGTGGGCGCCAGGAGTCCGTCGGGGCGGAGGACCTTTAGTCCCGGTTCTCGTGCACTGGTAGAAAAAAGCCCTTTAGTCCCGGTTCGCAACAGCCTTTAGTCCCGGCTGTGCAACCGGGACTAAATATGCGCGACTAAAGACCCCCCTTTAGTCGCGCCTCTTACGGACCGCGACTAAAGGCTTTAGTCCCGGTTCTTGTAGCTGACCGGGACTAAAGGCCCGTCCACGTGGGCGACAGTGGTCCGTCGGGGCGGAGGACCTTTAGTCCCGGTTCTCGTGGCCAACCGGGACTAAAGACCTCCTCCGCAGGTTTAGGGTTTTAACCCCCCTAAACCTGGTTTCTTTTTAGTTTGGAGTGTTTTATTTTTTTATATTTTATTTTGTGTTTTATTTTAATTTTGATGAAGTTTCAGTACACATATTCTACGCTACTATATACATGCATATGAAATTTCAAACAAGAAGAATTCAAGAGGAATATATAATATATATTCAATCTCGGGTGACCATATACAACTTCGAACAAGTTTCCATACACAATTAGGATGGATGACCATATACAACTTCGAACAAGTTTCAATCTCGGGTATGCATATAAATTTCTTCGTCCTCGGTATAGTGTTCTCCTTTAGGATTGATAACTTCCCTCATGAAAAATCCTGCTAATTCATCTTGAATTGGTCGGAAGCGAGCTTCTGGACTAAGCCTCCTCCGCAAGTTATCCGTCGCGTTCCGCACGCTATCCGATGCCTTCCGCTCAGAGGTGTGTCTCCGGATGTTCTCACAAACATAGTATCCACATAGATTGGTCCCCGGTGGCTGCTTATCCACATTAACTAACCTTCTGAAATCTAGCTCATGTTTGAATTCACCGACAATTTCTTCTGAGAACCGTCTCCAAACCCTACAGGGCAAAGAAAATTAAATGAACAAGGGAGTTATTAGTTACTTGATATTAGGAAATGAACGAAAGAGACCGATCGATATAGAGCTCAAATGATTGAAAATAATTACTTTTGCAGCATTTTTCTCATGTCGGCCCAACGCTTTGGATCCGAATCCATAGAGTCCATGATTAGAACTCTGGAGGTGTGAAGTTCAATATTTAGCAGAATCCAGTGGAACCTGCGGACACGTTACATGCACAGTCATGCATAACTCATCGATTAGACATACCATGCATGGAGTAAACAAAAGAGAATGGGCACAAGAGAGAAACACTCACCCAAAATGGTAAGGAAATAGAATATGACTTTTGAGTTGATACTTTCTAAGAAACTTGTACAAGTCTTTCTCAACGTCTTCGGGGTGATGTTGTAACAGATGTCCATTAATGATATGTGGGTCAATGAACCCAACATCATGGATGTTTCTTATTTTGCATTCTCAAATCTTCAATCTGCATAATAGCGTACGCAACAATATAGTTAGGACAATATATATATATATATATATATATATATATATATATATATATATATATATATATATATATATAGTGCAGGCAATGAAGAACGAGATGAGGTAGAAATAAATCACTTACAGAACGTAGCAACTCAGCATAGATTTGTCGAGGTCGCGCAGATTGAACAGCTGGAACAATTCACTCATATGAACTTGTACAGAGTACCGTTTGGTGTGATGCTCATCTGTAACATACGCATAAACATATTCTTTGTCGGTCCATGTTATGAATTGCTTGTACCAACGTAGCAGATTTCGCATTTGTGGTGGTAGACTCTTTTCCCGCGCAGGCTCGACAAGAGGCCCATTCCGCACATATTGTAATGCTATCTCACATACTGGCGCATCCTCAAGGCCTAAGAAGGCACGAAGAGTCAAACCCATCTCGGACGCTTGTTTCATGGCACTCGCTACAGTCAATCCAAGTGCTGCCGCAGCTGCTATGATCTCGGGGTCCTCTTCCGGACTGGCTTTCACTATGAGCAGGGGGATCGATTGTTTCTTCTGCATCCCGAGCTGGTCAACTTGTTTCCCGCTTTTTTTACTTTTTTCTTTCTCCTCCTTCAATATTTTTGCTTGCCTACGAAGTTCATGTCCATAGTCGTCAGGCATATTCAGCTCGGCTTGGGACGGTGTCGTCAAAAAATCCTTAGCCCACTTCTTTTGCTTCTCAGTGAATACTTGCTTGGGCTCAGGCTCTTTTATCGCCTTCATATCCGCCTTCCATTTCTCATAATCAGCAGACGCGGCCAATTTGGTTTCAGCTTCACTAAGTTCCCCAGGCCTTGGGAGGAGAGGCTTCAGTGATGGCTCCGGTACCCTTGTGGTCTTAGGTACATAAGGGTCCGGGTTAATAGTCCAGGAGCGGGTTTCCTTCTTGTCCGCCTGCTTCTGCTTCTTCGCCGGAGGTGGATTGGGGGGCGCCGTACCCGCCGGAGGAGGATTGGGGGGCGGCTGCTGCTTACCCGCCGGAGGTTGTGGATCGGGGGACGGCGTCGAATGGCGTGAAGGAGGTGTAGGTGAACCACCACGACCACCACCACCGCCACCACCACCACCACCACCACCATCGGAGGGGGGTGGACTTGTTAGTCTTGGCGCCTCGCCTGGAAACACTATGTACTTCTTTTTTCATAGAATGATCTGGCGCTTGACATCTCCAAGTCTTCTCTCCCCTTCGGGTGTAGCTTTGTCAATCTCCAGGTCCTCAAACTCTTGGACTATGTCTTCCACCGTGACACGAGCATAGCCATATGCAATGGGGTTGTTGTGGTGGAGTGCTCCAGGTGTACAGGGTAAAGCACTGCCGGTAGCTACCTTCGTGGAAACGTTCCCCACGGGATAATGCAGATCACATTCTTTCATCTCCTTTACATCATCCACGGGGTAGTGAGGCACCGGTGCACGAATCTCGATCATCGGTGCACTAGCACCAGGCGGGGCATCCGTGGAAGCCACGCTGCTTCTCCGCTGCTGGCTTCCGCGATCCGCTTCATGATCTTCATGCGGCCCTGCAGCCGATTTTTCTTTTACTAGTTCATGCACGGTCTGCTTCAACTCATGGAGTTCCGATGCAAACTTCGCCAAAAGATCTGCATCCCGGTCCGTCTTTCTCTTACAACTTCTGTAACAGTACGGGTCATTGTCCTGGGAAAACCCTACTTTCCACAGAATTCTGCCTTTGCCTCGTACATGTCCTCCGTGTTCATCATTCCCGAGGGCTGTTGTCAGTGCGTCTTTCTCTCTGTTGAACTTGATCAAGCCCTCTTGAGCTTGGGTCATTGCGTCAATAAGGGCTTGGGTGGGAGCAAACTTTTTCTTCCGGTGAACACACACCCCTGTCTCCGGGTCTAGCGATCCCCCATGCCCGTATCACCAGCTTTTGGCCCTTGGGTCCCATCCCTCTGTACCTAGAGGGATTCCTCGCACCCTCATGTCCTCCTCCATCTTCTGCCACTTAGGCTCCGAAAGGCGGTATCCTCCTGGCCCCATAATATGATGGTACTTTTTCTTACTCGCATTATCCTTATTTTTTTTTCGATATTTCCTTGAAATGCTCCGATTTCTTTTGCCTCACAAATTCTGGCCAATCATCTTTCAGTTTCTCATGTTGTCCATTGAAATCCATAGTCTTGCCCTTGTTGACATAGTCACGGGTTAAATTTTTCTTGAAGTTCCGGAATGCTTCGGCCATCTTCTGAAGAGCGAACTCTTTAACTAGCCTCCTCCTCTCACGTCCACCCGGAACCTCGTTACCGAATTCATCGACTTTGTTGTATTCCGGAGGTAGAATGAAATGTTCCATAAGCTTTCTCCAGCAATCCTTTTTCGTTCTCTTGTCGACAAAACTGAAACCAAGACGTGCCTTCTTTGGCTCCTTCCATTCCTGGACGGTGATCGGGACGTTGTCTCTAACAACGACTCCGCATTGGTTGATAAACTTTGAGGTGTGCTGTAGGGGCTTGCCGGTTTCACTGACAAAATCAATGGTATATGTTTCTCCTGTTTTCATCGCCTTGGATTTGCCACGCTTTGTCGTACTCGATCCAGCCGAGGGCTAAAAAAAGAAAGAGAGTCGCGCGCGTTAATACATATGTATTCACATTTCAGTAAGTTTGTATCACGAGAGGCTCAATGTATATATATACCTCGCCGGAGGTGGTTGCTACTTGCAATTCGAGATCGTCGTTTGTTGACGGTTGACCTCCGTCGACAATGTCCGTTCCTTCACCTTCTTGATCATCGACAATGTCTATTCCACCGTCAAGGTTCAAAAAATAAGAGACTACATCCTCTTCTTGCTCATCTTCTGAGCCCGGCACATAAGGAATCTCGTTGTTTATGATGCCCATTAAATAACGTTCAGCCTCCGGATCCCTAAGCGGCTCGGCTCTATCGTCCGCCATATGTCACTCCTGCATGTAGTAAAAATTAATTAAGTATAAAGGAATTAAAAAATAAGATTAAGGGGACATAGAGGAGGAGCAGCGACGGTTGAATGATTAAGAGCTATTAATGTTTGCTTTCATTTCAGCCATTTTTGGAAAACAACAAAAACAGAAATACTTTAGATGTCAAACTGCATGTATAAGGTTGAAAACATGTGCCAAATGTGCCAAATGTGCCAAATGTATCATTTGTCTTCCCATACACGCCCAAGGAGCTTAGCAGGTTCACGCAAATATTCTTCGTAACATGCATCACGTCGATTGCAGAGCGGACATCTAGGACTTTCCAATATTGTAGCTCCCAAAATATAGATTTCTTCTTCCACATGGGTGCGTGCCCGTCAACTCCCCGCGGAACTGATTGTCCGCCAGGACCCTTTCCAAAGATGACTTTCAAATCCTTGACCATATCAAATATCTCAGCACCAGTACGTTCCGCAGGCTTCGGCCGCTGATCTGCCTTGCCGTTGAAATGCTTGCCTTTCTTTCTTACGTTATGATTTCGGGTACACTTTCAGTCTCATGTAAGCAGTGCGTGCATGCATTGTATCCCTTATTTGTCTGTCCCGAAAGGTTACTGAGAGCAGGCCAATCGTTGATGGTTACAAAAAGCAACGCTCGTAGGTCAAATTCCTCTTCTTTGTGCTCATCCCAGACACGTACACTAGGTCTGCCCCACAACTGTAAAATTTCATCAACTAATGGCCTTAGGTACACATCGATGTCGTTGCCGGGTTGCTTTGGACCTTGGATGAGCACTGGCATCATAATGAACTTCCGCTTCATGCACAACCAAGGAGGAAGGTTGTAGATGCATAGAGTCACGGGCCAGGTGCTATGGCTGGAGCTCTGCTCGCCAAAAGGATTCATGCCATCAGTACTTAGACCAAATCTTATGTTCCTTGCGTCAGCTGCAAAATCTTTGAACACTCTGTCGATCTTTCTCCATTGCGTTCCATCAGCGGAGTGTCTCAACTCCCCGTCGGACTTACGGTCCTCTTTGTGCCATCGCAACAACTTGGCATGCTCTTTGTTCCTGAACAGACGTTTCAACCGTGGTATTATAGGAGCATACCACATCACCTTGGCGGGAACCCTCTTCCTGGGTTTCTCGCCCTCAACATCGTCACCAGGGTCATCACCTCTGATCTTATAACGCAATGCAGTGCATACAGGGCATTCATTCAAATTCTCGTATTCACCGCGGTAGAGGATGTAGTCGTTAATGCATGCATGTATCTTCAGAACCTCTAAACCTAGAGGGCAGACAACCTTCTTTGCTTCGTACGTACTGGCGGGCAACTCGTTATTCTTCGGAAACATATTCTTCAACATTTTCAGCAAATTTTCAAATGATGAGTCAGCTACACCTTCCCGTGCCTTCCATTTTAGCAAATCCAGTGTGCAGCCCAGCTTTTTCAGACTATTATCGTATCCTGGGTACAACGACTTTTTGTGATCCTCTAACATGCGATCCAAATTCTCCCTCTCCTTGTCAGTTTCGCAGCGTCTCCGTGCATCAGCAATGGTCCGACCAAGATCATCAGCGGGCTCATCATGTGCCTCTTCTTCACCTTCACCTAACCCTTCCCCACCTTCAGCATCATCCTCCATGAAAGTATCACCGAAATGATCATGATAGTTGTCATCGATATCATCCCCTTCTTCATCTTCTTCCATTCTAACCCCTCTTTCTCCATGCTTGGTCCAACAATTATAGCTTGGCATGAAACCGTGCCGAAGCAGGTGCATGTGAACGTCTCTTGAGGAGGAGTAACCCTTCTGATTCTTACAGACAGCACATGGACAGATAATAAAACCTCGCTGCTTGTTCGCATTTGCCACTACGAGGAAATCTTTCAAACCCGTAGTGAACTCGCCGGAGAGTCGGGTACCGTACATCCATTGCCGATTCATCTGCATTATTATATGAAATATATAATTAACCATCATGCATTTGTTAAACTAACTAGCTAGAAATAATACAAATTAAACAATGAACTACACACATGCATATTTTATCAATGACACATGAAAGGTTCAAGTTGCTGACCGCGATCGCGGAGGAAAAATAAATGAGAAAGCTCAAGTGTGGCTCGGACACTTCATATCATGTTTGTTTCATGCTCTCGGGCATTTCATCGAACACCTTGTGTGCATAGGAGGAACCAAAAGCAAACCCACCACCCCCCTTCTGAATATTGTGAATAGAAGTGGCACCAATTGTGGCTAAGTGAAGTGAGCTGAGTCCTATATAGGGATGGGCCTTTAATCCCGGTTGGCCTGGCCAACCGCGACTAAAGGCCTTCGGGCCAGCCTGAGGACCAGCCAACCGGGACTAAAGCCCCTCCCGTCCGCCAGCTGTCGACCGAGCGCGCTGGGCCCAGATAGTTGGTCGCGGGTCTCCTCCCGAACCGCGACTAAAGACCCCTTTGATCGCGGTTCGATTATTTTAGGGACTAATGGGGCGTATGAAAGCCTCTTTTTCTATTAGTGTGCTTGTAGCCGTGGATCCGGAAACGTGGGAGCCGGTGATGGGCTCCCTTGTGGTGACGGTGGACGCGGTGAGGTGCTGCTGCCCGGCGCTGCGCAGGGCGGACACGAGCGCCGACATTGGCTTGATCGACGACGACATGAGATGGGAGGGAGAAAACGAGATCGCAGATCTATCTATCTATCCATCCAGGATTCCAGGTGCATGTTATGTACTGTATATATATGCATGCCTATTTCAATTTTTTTTGTGGGAATGGCTATTTCATGTTGCAACGCAGCTGGAGACTACAGAGATCGTGTTGACATGGGAACACTTCTTTATCTCTGGTAAATTACGATGACTTGGGCTACAATTAATTAGCAGAAGTTGTGTTTCTGGACTCTAAAAAAGAAACGTGTTGCTAGGTACTCCTAACCGCCCACCATACATAGATATCGGTGCAAGATTAGCCAGTTTTTTTAACTCTAAGAAATCTACTATATCTAAGTAGTTAGCCTGCACTGCTAGATTTCTCTCAACATGAGTGCTAAATTATTTATAGCTATCCGATCAAAATATTGTGACCTTAGTGGTCATGCATGTTCTCATAGGTTACACTTCTTGCATTAATCTATCCATGCAAACCCTGCCACTTCATTAAATCTTGCATGTTTTTTTCTGGGAAATAAAGTCATGCATGTTAGTTACACTTTAAATTTTTGCGTTAACTTTTGTGTCGTTAGGAACGCTATATGTGTTGGACCATTGGAGCAAAAATATATAGTTTGTGCTTCACATTTTTGTGAAAAAATGGTGTCAGATTATGTCGAATCCAAAATGTCTCCTTTTATACATCATTATGTCACATACTTTGCATGTTTTATTCATTGTAAAGATGCGTATTCAGTCTTCGAGGGAGGTGATTTCATCGCGTGGGACTATAAGAAGAATGGCATATTCTATGTTAGAAGTGTGTAAATACTAGCGTCGAATCTCAAGGATTGCAAGGAAGATACGGAACAAGCTAGTGGCACCGTGAAAGGGAAAAGGAGGCTTTGGGATATTATTTCGAAGGCCAAGATCCAAAAATGTTCAGAATTTTTGTTATCTTTGTGGATAATTATTGGAAAGGCATTCTTGTCTTTCCACACCAGCGCGGAGTTGGATTTTAGCAATAAAGGTAAGGGGGGTTGCGGGTGCCTTAAGTCTGTTAATACTCCGATTAGGGGCCTTGTGCCTCAGCCACCCAGTATATTAAGATCGATGTTGGCACCAATTTTGTGGAGAGCATTAGCAGAGCACACGTGGGGTTATGGCTACATATCATTTTGGTGAAGTCATCATATCATCGTGGGACTTTATTGGGTCGTGTATGAAGCGGTGCTTTTAGTGTGCTCGTCGAGTTATATATCGGTATTACCCTTCACAAAGGCCACTGTTTCGATCATGGTTTTTCTTTTGCATATTTTTCGTTGCAAATGAATCCCTTGACAATTCCCCTCCTGTTATCTGGAGATGGAAGCGCTTAGCATCACATTGCTTATAAAAAATTTCAAGATTAGTCGACAAGCTAATGTGGTGGGGCATGAGATTGCTAAGTTTAGTTTTGATAATAATCTGGATGGTGGGCTTTGTAATAGTGTTCCGCCTTGCGTGGCTAATGCC
This sequence comes from Triticum aestivum, assembly GCF_018294505.1. Lineage (NCBI taxonomy): Eukaryota > Viridiplantae > Streptophyta > Magnoliopsida > Poales > Poaceae > Triticum > Triticum aestivum. The sequence continues at coordinate 26,315,190 of NC_057802.1, forward strand.
GTAACGAATTATTGTAAGGGCTTTTTAATTAATTAATACTACTCTCTCCGTCCCAAAATAAGTGTCTCAACTTCTTTTGGACGGACGGAGTATATGGGAAGGGGTTTAAAAAAAAATGCTCAGCCAGACCTATACTGTTGCAAAATTATGTTACAGAATATGTAGAGTATCTTTTCAAAAAACTGCAGAGTATCTAATTAATTGCATTCTGTCAACTATTGTTTCGATGGCTTCAATTTTTTCTCTCACATAGGCAAAGCTTCGGTCTTGTATGACTTTGCTTTTGCTGACGCATTTTTGTGTGTGTGTGTTTGTGTTGATATTGGCTGTGTGTATCTTAGATATGCAGAGGTTCATTGTGTTTTTATTCTTTTGATGCTTCATTACAAGTCAATAAAATGCACCCAAAAAATCTAATTAACTTTTCTGATTTAGCGATTGTAGCTAATTTAACTAGGCAGCAAGCTGCACGTATATATCCATCAGGCTATGGCTGCTTCACGAGAAGCTCCAGCACCGTAGATGGGTTCAAAACCCTTGGTCGTCATGAATGACAATAGGTTACCGGGAATTGAGAGGAACTCCATGCACGCCTTCTTCAGGACGGCACATCCATGCCGCTCCGCCAACGCCAGCATGGCGCCCACGGAGCCCATGTCGACGCGCGGGCACAGCGCCTCCTCGCAGACGGCTTTTATCTTCTCCAGCGCGTACCTGTCCGCCGCCACGAGCTGGTTCTTGTCAGGCAGCGAGCCCGTGTACATGAACTGGAGCAGGGTCTTGAACACCGGGGCGTCCATGTCGTCGACGCGTACCTTGCCGGTGGCGTTGTTCTCGAGGTCCGCCTTGAAGACGGGGGACGCAGCCTCCAGCACCGACCGGTGCGCCGGGAACGTCTCGTCGCCGACGTGGATCGTCACGTCCGTCTCGTTCCACATGGTCTCCCCGAGCTCCCCACGTAGGTCGAACGGCTCGGCCGCTGCCGGCGCGGCAACCTCCTCGGCGTGCAAGGAAGGGTCGTGGACGGTGACGGCGCAGAGGACCGTGAGGCAGTCGTCCACGAGGTGCTCTCCCTCGACCAGATCGTCGTTCTTGACGAAATCTTTCCAACCCCAGCCCGCGCTGTCGCCGATCCAGAAGCGTCGTTGTTCCGTGGCTCGGGTGAGCGACGGCCTCCCGTCCCGGTCGAGCAGGCTGAGCTGGAGGCCCACCGTGCCGGCGTCGTGGAGGCTGGTGAGGAAGAGGGACGTGTAGCCGTAGTGTTTCTTGCCGCTGCCGTTCGGATAGCACTTGATCCGGCAGGCGCGGCCGCCGACGTGGAACGTGGCTGACTCCACCGCCTCGCCGTTGGGGACCGTCTGCTTCACGTGCGTGTAGCCGTGGATTCGGAGGACGTGGGAGCCGATGACGCGCGGCCTCGCGCCGACGGTGGACGCCGTGAGGTGCTGCCGGCCGGCCCGGCGCAGGGTGGACAGCAGCGCCGACATTGGCTTCATCGACGACGACATGATGGATATGAAAGCAAGCAAAGGAGATCACAGATCTATCCAGGTGTAGGTATATGAAAGGCTCTATGGCGAGTTTCAACGACGCTGGACACAGAGATCGTTGAGATCCATAGCTTTGGTAAATAAGGGTGACTTGGACTACAATTCTACGTATGCATCTATGCATGTATATTTTTATTTTTGAACAACCACGCGGAGGGGGTCACTAGTAGAAAAAAGGCCCATTTGTCCCGGTTCGGGAACCGGGACTAAAGGGTCAGTACTAAAGCCCAGTACCTTTAGTCCCGGTTCTTATACTCTTTGGATCTTTTCGTCTTGAGTCTAAGACGGTTACTAGTCCCAGCTCAAGCTCAATCTCTAACAGAATAAAGTGGAAGCTGCGCACGCATGCATAACTCATCAATTACATTAACCTCGAGTAATAAGGGAAACCGAATATATATAAAACAGTAACACTCACTCGAAGTTGTAAGGAAAGAGTATTTTATATTTGTTTGATTTTGAAGCAACGATTTTAGCAAGTTGGCCTCGGCTTCTTTGGTATCATGTTTAACCATCCAGTCATCTATGAGATTTGTGTTAATGAACCCAGTATCATAGATTTGTCTTTTCTTGCATTCGGCGATCTTCAATCTGCATAATATAGTGAGGATAATTATATATACATGCAATGAAAGAGCTGAGCTATATATAGAGACTTAATTACAGAAGTAGTACTTACAGACAGTAGCAAGTGATGATTATTTTATCGAGGGCCTTTTGATTGAAAAACTGGAAGAACTCCTCAAATGGAACAGACAACAGATCAATGGAATAGATGCCGGAGCGGCCGGAGCGGCGGCGGCTGTCTTCCTTTGTTGCTTACGAGGCGGAGAAGGAGGCGGACTGCTACGACGCGCCGGAGCAGCCGGAGCGGCGGTGGCTCTATTCCGCCCTTGCCGACGAGGCGGAGAAGGAGGAGGCTGGCTGCTCGGACGCGCCGGCGCAGGCGGAGAAGGAGGCGGAGTGCCCTGATCACTCGCCGGAGGAGGCGGCGGAGGAGGAGGCAGAGTGCCCTGACTCGCCGGAGGAGGAGGAGGAGGTGGAGGCATCCAGTTCGGAAGGTTGATGAGCTCCTTCCGCCATAGACATGGAGTCTTCAGAGCAGAACCCAGTCGAGTCTCCCCTTCACCGGTAGGGTGGTCAAGCTCGAGCTCCTCAAATCCCTCGGTTATTTCATCCACCATCACAGCAGCATATCCTTCTGGAATCGGAGGACAGTGAAAAGTTACGCCGGGTTCAGGAGGTGCAACAGAGCCGACAGCCGCCTTGACTTTGAAGTTCTGCCATTGCGTCATAAGGTGGCAATCATGAGACGCCGTGATAGTATCCACGGGGTAGCTAGCAGGAGCCGTGAAGACAGGCTCCTGAAGTAGCTCGGTGTAAGCCACGCTGCTTCTCCGCTGAGATGGCGGGGTAGCTTCAACAGGTCGCTTGCTGTGAACTGCTTCTCGTTCCTCTAGCGCTTGTACCCTTGTGTGCAGCGCCTGCAGATGGGTCTGCTCCACTTTCCTCTTCCTCTCCCGGCCTTTGTAACTGCCTGCGTCGGGAAACCCAGCCTTCCACGAAACGAAGCCTGGCATGCCTTGTGTCCGTCCAGGGCGCTCAGGATTCCCGAGGGCCATTGTGAGCTCGTCGTTCTCTCTGTCGGGAACGAACGTCCTTTGCTGCGCTGCGGCGATATACTCCTGATGCTTCGTGACGGGTATTCGCAGTTGCTCGTTCATCCAAACGCACTTCCCTGTTTCAGGGTCCAAGGTTCCCCCAACCCCGAAGAACCAAGTCTTGGAACGGTCTGGCCATTTCAATGTCTCTGGTTCGACCCCTTTATCAAGCAGCTCATTCTCAGCCTTCTCCCACAACGGTCGGGCTTTGAGGTAGCCACCTGACCCCTGCGATGGTGATGCTCCTTCTTCGCAGCATTTTTCTTGTTCGTCGCTGACAACTTCTTACTCTTGTCCAATGTCTTGTGGGACACAAATGCGTCCCAGTGATCTCTGATCTTCTCAAACCGGCCGTGAATTTTGGAGTCTTTTCTTTGTCGACAAACGTTGTTTTCAGCTCATTCTTCCACCTCCGGAATAGATCTGCTATCTTCTTAAGAGCATGAGCCTTGACCAATGGCTCTATAATAGCTGGCTTCTCCGGATCCTCCTCTGGCGGTAGGGTGAAATTTGCCTTCAGCGCGGTCCAAAGATCATCTTTATGCCTATCGTTGACATAAGACACCTAAGGGTCTTCGTTCTTAGGCTTATACCATTGATGGATGCTGATCGGGATCATGTCCCTAACAAGAACCCCACACTGAGCAGAAAATGCTTCCTTGGTCCGGATGGGTTCGATCGATTGGCCATCACGCGCGATTGCTGTGATCGTGAACCTTTCATCCTGGCGCAACTTTTTCTTTGGGCCTCGTCTCATTACCGAAGTTTTGCTCAACCCGGAGGGCTAGAAAAGAAGAAAGAAGAGACTTAATCTCTACTCCTAATGGAGCAGTTGGTAGTCTCCGTCGGTCAATTTTCGTCCCACCAAAGACGGTTTTTTTTCGTCCTCGACCCAACTCCCGCATCCCATCGATTCCCCCCCTGTTCCACGATTTTTTTTCGTCGGTTTTTTCGTCTCTGCTGCCCCCGCCCACTCACGCAGCCAAAAAAAACACCCCCACGCACGAACCACTCCCCTCCCCCTCCTCGCGCGAGCATCCTCTCCTCGGTACCCTCGCACGCGCTAGGGTTCCTGCGCCGCCGCCGGGAGCTCGTCGACCAGCCCAGCGTCCTGCTGCTCCGTGCCTCGCTTTCCTCGTCGCTCGCCTTCGGACTCCTCGCTTCCCTTAGGCGATCCGTCGCTTGTCCGCAAGCCAAGCCGCCGCCTCTCCGCCGAGAAAGGGGGCTCCCGATCTCCGCCGTGGTCGAGCAACAGCGTAGCGGGCGGCGCACCCAGCCCGTAGGCTCATCCCCTTCTCCGATCCACTCCCCATGTCTCACGGGTGTGTGGTATGCAATCAAAGCATCGGCTCATGTGATTTCCTGCTGCTGGCATACGTAGGTTTACCGCTGGATTCATGCCAAATCTACCCGTGCCCAACTCCCCTGATGCTCTGCACCCCGTTTGTTGGGAGGTGTTGAGCTGCTGTGAAGCTTCCTAGAGATGCCAATCTGGGTCGTTATCAAGCAAGCCTGTAGGATTCAGAAATAATCTATTGCATCTTGTGCAGTGGTATTTTTCCTTTTGTAGTTTGGAGTGACAAATTATTGTTTTGTATTACAATCTTGGTCGTTATCAAGCATGCCTGTCGGGATGCAAATAATCATCACAACGCTGAATCCTCTGTTATGTGATTTCCATTATGTTTAAATCACAAATTTGCTGAGCCTATTTCTGTTGTTGAACGCTTGGGGTACTACTGCATTGGTGTAACATGTCTAATGATGTTTTCATCTGCTGGACATTGTAGGTCTTGAAGTATGGCGCAGTTATGACAAGGAACTGCACTCACCAATGGAATAGCTAGAAGTAATCAAGGTAAAAAAATATTTCATGAATTTAGGTTGCTTGATGCATATGGTGATCCATCCATTGCGTACTCATATTTACCATTCGGCTTTGCGACTTGAAAGTAACTTGCCTTTTTCTTACAGTTATAATTCAGTTATTGTGGTCACTGAATACATGGAGACAATTGTGCCATATAGTTGGAATGTTCATCAGATCGATTAAAATCTAACCTATACTTACGAAGCTTTGAGCTACCTTATGAATATGCAGTTTATGTGATATTTTCCATAATGTGGTTATTTAGCTGATGGCCATTGTATCCCGGTGATTGGAGACCACGTGGTGGTGGGTCTCACTGTCGGGAGTAGCGCCGGAGTGGGTGACGAAGATTGATGAGGCGGGGCCTTCTTCAGTTACAAGTCACACATGTTGTGGCTGTCAAGATCTATGGTGCACATAATCCACCTCATGCAGTTGTTCGCCAACGTCTGTCTGAACCAGTTCAAGCAGTATTCTCGGCCATGACGTGGTGCCTCCCTGGACTCGCAACTTGCCGAGTGCACCGCGCTGCAATACCCAGAGGTGCATCCGCGCCGGCGGCAAGCACAACGACCCCGATGATATGTGAGCCGCCGGGGCGAGGAGCCTACCTCCGCACCACTGCCTAAGGCGAGGGGCTCCCCAGAACTGCTGCTCCATTACGCTCCTCTCTTGAGGTATTTGTTCTCCGGCTTGAGAATTATTGTTCAGCTCCTGCACATAGTTCTCTATTTGTTCCATTGACAGTCAGCTTATATTGATGGTCACTTTTAAAACATGGACTGTGAGCATTCCAAAACATCACACGAAAGATGGGTATAATAACCACAAATGGATAAACAGTAAAGTTTAATTTGATGCTATAACGCTTGACCTCGCCGCTGGACAACATCTTGCCGGACCTCCCACCGTAGACCTCCATCTTCTCTGCCGATGCAGGGGCACCGTCCCATATGTCCCCACCCAAGAGGGATCTAACCCTCTAGACAACAATGCACAATGCAGTTGCAGGCGCAGATGCCAGATTCGCTCAGCCGCGGAAGCCGCTGTCCCATACCGAAGATGTGCAGGCATGTTTTGGATTATGATTGTGCAAAGGCATATGGCAGACAATTGTGGTCTGCAATTTTTTATACCAAAATACTGAAATTGTTCTGATTTTACTAGAATACTAATGTGGACATTCATGCTATTGCAGAATTTTTCGAAAAGGAAAGCTTTAGGCCGAAAGTTCTTCCATTAACATTCTGCATGTGCTGCTATAGATTGGTCCTTGCAGCTGATGAAGGCAACAACCATTGGAAGCACAAAATTGTGGAGCTTAAGATTCCCCACCCTTATTTCTGAAGGAAAGCTAAAGTTCGGGGTGCTAATCTCCGAGGATTTACTCAATGGTGAACATTTTTCTTTTGTTTCTCTTGTTCTAATCTCTACCTCAAGATGCAATACTTCTTATTGTACTGCTTGGATTAACCTCCTGCTATAATCATTACTGTTATTTAATATAATAACAATCATATATTTTACATGCAAGAGGGTTTATTTAACACTACAAGCCTTTTAAGTTGTTATATGGTAATATGGTCATAGGTTGGAATGTTTGATCACCGAGGAATGTAGATTACTATCATAGGATATTTTTCCTCTTGATGGTGTTTCCACTGAACGTTATGCACCCCTGTACAACCATATATCTAAGTTTGCATGTTCATTCAGAAGATTATATTGACTATTCAATTCACTGTTCGACCTTTGAATATAGAGTTCCGGCTCAGTAGTTTGGATCTTGATAGACATCTAGACCTGTAGCTGCGTTTTATTTTCTTATCCTTTTTAGAAACTTACACGCCAACTTGGTGGATTAAACCGGTGTTCTAATTAAATGATAAATTGAGTATAAAGATCTTCTTTTACTGTTATATGACAAAATGAATGAATATGTGATTGCTATCCAGATTAGTTAGGCCATCTTGCAAATAACTATGGGATACATTACTGATATTTTCTTGGGATGGCCAAATAGACATGCATTCTTTGCTAGGTTAAGTTTTGTTATCCTTTGTACTTATTTTCTCAATCTTTGTAGTGAAATAGTACAAGATGAGGAACTGGCTGAACTTCAGAGTTTCAGTTAAGTGCACAGTTAAAGAAAAATTGTAACAACTCGGATGCAGCTCAGAGGTCAAATATCATGATGCAGAGTAGGCACTCAACCTAATGTATCTACTTGATTTTGTTATTGCAGATTAACTGTTTATCTTATCTGTACACAGCTGATTAGGAAGTATAGTAGTACCTGTGCATTTAATAGTTGTTAGATTGTTTTTGTGCATAGTTGAACTGTGTATTGAGACGGGAAGCCAAGTTGTATAATTTGCGGATTCCATTTGTCAGACTGGTGGCATTCCTTAATTTTTGATCCCTAGTTATGATTTGGTTCTGATTATATTGTCCCATGGAAAGAGCATTAGAATACGACAAGCAAACAGGCCTTTCGACATTCATGGTGTATATTTTGTTTCACCGAGCCGTGTTGCTTATGATTTTGAATTCAAACGGATCTGTGGCTTCTGTTCAGTAAAGAAATAAATGCATGGATAGACAAGGTATGCTCTAAGTCGTTTTTTCCTTAGATGAAAGGAAGGGTTAGTAGTTCTTGCAACTGTCTTTTCTTTTCTTGGTATTCAAACAGGAACAAATCACTGTTGATGTTTAAACTCTCTAGAATCTCATAAATTCTGTTATTCCTCTTAAACTTCTGATACAAAATTGGAGTTGTAAATTATTTATTCTGGCACAACCAATTGCTGCTTCTTTTGCCTAGCTTGCTTTTGATGAAGTATTCCTGGTCAATAGACTGCACTTGCTTATTCCAAGCACATACAAGCCTAAGGATGTCTTGTAAGAAAAGCTTTAACGAAATCACTTTGGTTTGTAAATGTCCTTGAGGATTGAATTAATAGAAACTAGCAATTCTTCTGCCTAAACTGATTCTTGCAAATTTTCTTGCCGAACTACTACATGGTAGTATTAAAGTAAATACCATTTTTGTTATCTGCTATGTGGTTGCAGCACAATATACCCTTAATAATATTTATTTTGGATGTCTACACTAGAGAAACCAATTAAGAAAAACCTAGGATCGGTTAGAGACACAGGTTTTGCATATTTCACAAAAGCAAAACATAATTTCTTTGTTGCCTCTTCTATTGTGAACTTCTGTTGGCTATGACTAAAGAGTGTGCACTTTATTCAGTCCTTTTCCACCAACCAAGTTTCCAAGGAAACACATGAAAACCTTATTGCAAGTTTATAACTAAGAATACAATGTTTCTGCTGTCAATTGCTTTTGGATAATTGACTCCATTATGTCTTACCATGGATAAAATAGTTATGCTGAACCATGATGTCGTCATACGAACAAGATAGTTTTGAGAGCTAGGTAATGTATACTTCCTAGATGTTCAGTCATTTTTTGTAACTTACCTATAGACCACAGTAGTTTACTTGTTTGTAACTTTGCTCACATACTTCAGTAGTTTAGTGTGAGAAACTAAAGAGGTATGTAGAGAAGTATTGGGTTAGTGCTTCCGATGACATTTGAAATAAGTAAATAAACACACGAGGTTTGAATTTTATTTTTACTTTTCCAAAGTATGTGGTCCATGCTGATGGGCTCAGAGATAATATGATTGATGCTATATTCTTTCTTTGTCCATAGATATAGGTTTGTACACATTGCTAGTCCTGTTATTTTGTTTGAATCTGACTGTTCTGCGTAATCGGTCTCTTTGTCCATAGATCCGGGTGCCACGGTCGAGGCTGGGTGGAGGAGCATGTAGGGGTTGCTTGGTTGTGGAGGAGGGGAAGGGAGTACAGGATGGCGCCGTTTTGGATGGTAGGAGGATGAATCACGGGCGGATGGAGGTCTAGGGAGCACGGGGCGGCAGCTTCGCCCTTGCCACCGTATGGGAAGGGGGACGGAGCCGGAGCTCTCCATGCGGCTTCTTGAGTGTGGCTGGAGCACGGGCGTCCTGACGGGGGATCGGGTGGAGCACGTCCAGGCGTCGATACGAGGGAGGTGGGGGCGGGGCGTTGCAAGCCGTTTGTGGGCGCTAAATGAGAAGAGGAGGAGCAACGCTGGGTGGTGAGGTAGAAAGGGAGGAGTGGTGATGTGTATAGAAGAGAAGGGACACTGGGCGATGAGATATCTCTGTAGGGATTGGGTGCTGTTGCTACAGCTTTTTTTGTGAATGAGATGTGGTTGTACCGAGATGGCCTGAGTAGGGGAGTAGAAGCTCGCTGATGATTACAAATCTTCTAGACAAGATTATATATCTGCTGGCATTTGAATAAAATAAACATGCATGGACTCTCAAAAGTTTGATTCATCATCTTGAGTTCTGGACAAAAGCACAACTTTGTTTAAATGGAAACTACATGGCCCAACTTTGTTTTATATCAAATAAATGGAAATACATTTGCACAATGATCGGTTGCTACTACAAAGAATGTGTTAATTAATGGGTAGAGGAATGGGATTAGGCCTCACAATTTACAAACAACTCAGAGAATTGAAGTAACGAAAGTATGTGTCACACTTGGATATGTGGTTGAAAAGAAAACGAATCACTGAAATGCTTCTGCCTCCCAAAGGAGCGTTTCCTGGTTTCCATTGAAGGGAAATGTTCCGAAATACTAGGGTTTTATCGCCGACTATTGTAACTATTGTGTGTATAAAAATGAAAGATGTGCCTCTCATTTTGGCCCATATTTGCACGCGGGTAAACGTTTAACTATTGTGTTAAAAAAAATGAGTGATACATCTCTCATTACCTCCCATATTTGCTAGCAGGCTAATGTTTCTAGAGGTGCTATTTTGTAAAACACATGAGGAAAAGATATATGTTTGACATGTTTAGTATCGAGCCACTAGAACATTTATACTCTCGTGGAACGTTAAAGAATTGTTTTGCCCGGTTTGAACGGTGAGTATTCTCCGGTACACATTTTAAGACCTTCGACATCAAGTACTCCTACTAACAACATATATTGCTTATGCGGGATGAGTATGGGTTGAAAAAGAAGTTTTTATTATACTTGCTCAAATATCATGTGAATAAAGCTAAAGACAACATTCGTAATATTGTGCGAGAATTTCTGAAGCGCATCAAGTAGAGCTTACTTTGTAATGGATATTTAGTTGGATCATCACTCTATATATATGCATCATCAATTTGCCTTTCTTTCATCAATTTACATTGTAAGTGAAGTGGGCTTCAATTATTACCCGATTGTGCCCGTGTTATCTTGTCTCTACATGTAAAATTTAACATGCATTATGTTAATATAACTAGCAAAATATTTCAAAAGCCTGTGACGACGCATGTGCAATCTACTTCACTTGGTAGTGTTAAATTAACTTAGCTAGGACCAGGCTGGTACCTTTACATTATTTTCAGGTTGAAGCAGTTGGATTCACACACTGTTGAGGATAATTGTTGTTAAGAAATAAATATGACACATACTGTTGTATTCTGATTTGTTTTGCAGTTTTAGTTATGTATTAGTACATTGATGATATCAACCCTCAAATTAATAATACTAGCCTTGGTTTTATCATACAACGTAATTAATGAGTTCCGTTGCTTATATGAGAATGAGTAATCACATGCTTCTTTTTACTCTGCCATACACATGAAGAACTACAGAGAGGTAAAGAGAGAGATGCTAGCTCATACTTTAGACCGAAGCTGAGTGTAATTTTCATTGTTGTGGCACACTATTTACTGTTGACCCGTATTATCTCTTGCCAGTAAAACAAGTTGCAACACATAGACCACAGGGTTTTCTACTAGTGTGTTGATGGCACAGTTCTTTCCTTTCGATTCTGTAACACAGTTTTGTTTGCAATTTCATTGAAAACATTAAAAAATGCTCGTGGTAACGCACGGTCATTCTACTAGTATGTGTACATACCAAAACAATTAATGCATCAATTAGCTATAGTCAGCACATGCTTAATTAATATATATACCTGGCCGGACTCCGTTCGGTCACCGGAGCCGTCATCATGGTGTCCGTCTTCCACCGGCATTCGGTCACCGGAGCCATCATAATCATGTCCTTCCTCCTCCATTGTTCGATCACCTTAGCCTGCTTCACCCTCTCCTTCCAAACCAGCGGTGTCGTTGAGATAGTATAAGACATCACCTCCGGCTGCGATTATGTCCCCCAACACCTGTTCTGCTTCCAAGTCTCGGTGCTCCATAGTTTTTGCAAATATTACAACATGGCAATTATTATACAAAACATGACAGATGGATATATTAGTGGCAAACGTAGACCTAGCTAGCTAATCACAACAAGGAATCATATTAGTGGCCTCGACGCTTCTTTAGGGTTTGGGGTGGCCTCGGCAACGCTTCTAGGGTTCGGGGTGGCCTCGACGACAACGCTCTTTTAACTTGGTAAATTTGGGTGGCCTCGGCAGCGCTTCTAGGGTTTGGGCCGGACCGCCTCTCTCATGATTGTCCGACGTAGGGACTGACGAGAGATTTAACAAAATGGCGCCATTCTGGATGTGCAGAAAATGGTCCATATTTTTCCTGATCTCATCTACCCTTCTATATGTCACGTTGTCTAGTGTCAAAGAATTCAAGAAAACCATGACTTCACCATTAGCCGGAAATGACAGGCGCATAATGGCACGAAGCCCTTCAAAGTTGTTTAGGAACAAAGTCCCGATAGAATAATTCGCTTTTTGGTACAAAGTTCAGCAAGAGCCTTCCGAATATTGCTATTTGGAAGGCCTTTGCTGAAATTCGTACCAAAAGGCAGATTATTCTATCAGGAACTCCATTCCAAAACAACTTTGAAGAGCGTCGTAGCATCATACGCCTGTTACTTCTAGTTAATGATGAAGCCATGGATTTCTTCAATACTTTGACAGACAACGTGACATATAGAAGAATATATATATAGATGAGGTCAGAAAAAAATGTATCAACTTGTGCACATCCATAATGGGGTCATTCTTGATAAATTTGGACCCTCGACCCTCGACCGCTCGGCGATCCATGACCCTCTACCCTAGTTCTCGACCTTCGACCCCCTCATGTCACGTTTGACTAGTGTCAAAGGATTCAACAAAACCATGTCTTCATCATTAGGCGAAAGTAACAGGCGCATGATGGTACGAAGCTCTTCAAAGTTGTTCTGGAACGGTGTCCCAGATAGGATAATTCGCTTTTTGGTACAAAGTTCAGCAAAAGCCTTCAGAATATCGCTATTTGGAAGGCCTTTGCTGAAATTCGTACCAAAATGCGGATTATTCTATCCGGGACTCCATTCCAGAATAACTTTGGAGAACTGTGACACCCAAAATTTTTGGCCTTGTTTTGTTTATTAAAATATTGCCAGGAAATAAAACTTTTCCAATTTGTCAAGTTTTAGCTTTTGTGATTTTGGATTTTTGCCTCTAGTGGGAGAAACCTTCAAAGGTATTGTTGGACTTGATTTCTCTCTATAATAAAACCATTATTTATTAGTGGATTCAAATGTTGCAAGATTTATTTATTCAAAAAGCTTTCTTTCTTTAAAATGATTCCTTTTGCATTTGGGGCCTATTTGCACTACAACCACTTGACAAATGCTTTTAAAAATTCCACCAAAATTTGGGGATGTCATGTGATGTTTCCACATCACTTTTTTTTGCAAAGATACCTTCTGGCCATTGGAGACTTTGAGCTCTACACCAATTTTTCCAATCTGGTCCAGTAGGCACTTTTGCACTGCAACCCATTTAAATATTTCTTCAAAAATTCTTCCAAGTGTTTGGAGATGACAGTGGATGCATACAATTCATCTTCAAGCAAAAAACCAATGATGTTCTTTGGAAATTTGAGTGGATCAACCTCTTTTGCATTCTGGTCCAATTTGATGATTTGTACTGCAACCATATTTTTCCTTGCTCTAGTGACCCTGAGCTTTTTCCTACTTGTAGCCCTCCCTACCAAACTCTTAAGTCCAGGAGATTGGGCTCATTGGAGGTTTTGAAGTGCATGTTCTAAACCCCTTTTTCTTCTGCCCAAAACTGGAGTTTTGCAAAACTTGCACTATCAACTTTCTGTTTTTGCCAAACTAATCTCACCACCATCTCCTGTATCTAAAAAGACACTGATTTGGAGACTTTGGCCACTCCAAGAGTTGCCTAAGTGCACTTGACATTCTGTCGAACACCTGGGGTGCACAGTCAGTTTTGGCAAGCTCTCTGGTTTGCACTGTGGACTTGAACCCCTGGCCTATCAACCTTGTCCACAGAGTGCCTAGCCACCCCTACCCTCGATCTGTGCTTTGCCAGCTCCACCCTCGCGCTCTAGACCGCGCTGGCATTGCGTCGAATAGGTGCCGTGCGTGCTCTGGGCGCGCCCAGAGCGCACGTTTTGCACGCGCACGCACTACGCCGACACGCCGCACTGCCGCGCTCGACGTGACCCGACCCTGGTCCCTCTGCATCGCTGAGCCGCGCACTAGTCGCCCCTGCCCCACGATCCCTCTGGTGCCCGGCTGCGCCGCTGGCCGCGCCCTTGGCGGCACGCCGGCGTCGGCAGCGGCCTTTGCCAAGTTCGGCACCGCCCAAACCACGCCAGCGCGCCAGCTGCCCCGGAGCACAGGCCGCGCTTATCCTCCCGCTCGTCGGAACGCGTTCGTCGCCGCCAAGATGCCCTGCACCTACAGCAACGGCTGTCGCCGGCGATCCTATCCTCTGCCACCGCGGGAACCTGCCTCGAGCGCTATATAAAGGGTCCCCGAGCCCCTCCGAGCACTCACGCGACTTCAGGCACTCCTCGTAGAGCTTCCCGCGTAGTGAATCAACCTGTAGTGACCGTCCTCCCCAACTCCGGCCAGCTCGGCCGCCGCTAAGCCCCAGCGCGATTCGTCGCCGCCGGCCACCCTTTTGCCAATCCAGCGCCACCAGAAACTTCCCCGAAGTCTTGCGGAGCTGCCCAACTACCCAACTGCGGTCGGAGACCACCGGAGCACCTAAGTCACTTCACCACCGTAGCCTCCCTCCGCCGCGAAGCTCGCCGCCGGCGATTCCTGCCACCTCCTCCGACCCAGCAACCACCCCGGGGACCGCCTCGGTCTTGCCGTCCCATTCCCGCCCTTGGGTGCCCTCTAGGAGCCGCCGTCTGTCGCCGGCGATCGCCGGAGCCCCGCTCCCGTCGGGCAGAAGAAAGGAGATGGAGGGAAGACCAGTCAAACCTGACCAGTGGGCCCTCTGGACCCACTGTCAGCGACCCGCGCAGCGCCCTCTCTCTGTTTAAGTGGAGGCGCAAAACCCCGAGTGCGTTTCCTCTGCTGCGTAAGCGTATTTCCCTCGAAGCGTTTTCCTTTTTTCTGGTTTTATTTAAAAACAGATTTGACCAAACTTTGACTGGCTATAACTTTTAAAATAAAACTCCAAATGAGTTGATTCTTTTTCCTACCTCTCTCAAATTTCATCTAGTTTATTTTAAGATTTATTTCAAAAATATTTGAGACAGGTTTTGGTACTGTGTTTGAAATATTTGTATTTGTGTATTTTGTAAAATAGGATTTTTGGAGGAAAAGGAAAGCTTCCAATAAGTGCATCCTTTGCATACTCTTGAAGGCAAGCATTTCTGAACTCTGGCATAATATTTGTTGTGGTGTTTGGATACGATCACAACACCTTTTGTCTTGGAGTATAAGTGACAGTTTATGTATCGATGTAGTCTCGTGCATGAGTGCACTTTGGAGTTGTTTGTGGCCAGCAATGGATACCCTGAGGATTTGGATCGCCCTCGTGAGCTTCTCTTGCACACCGGTAGGAAGCGGGAAAGTCGTGGTCTTGGGTAGACACGAGCTTGTCCCTAATCCCTCGTTGTGACGAGTATGCCCGGCATAGCATGGTGAGGCTCGAGGAGTGGTGATTTATTTCACTAGTGGTAATATTGTTGGTGGATACTTGGATCACCTGAGTCGGTTGTAGACCGAGTCTTGTTCAGTAGCTTCCTTTTGTCGGTACCACCACTTGTCCCTGCAGGGGACAGGGTATGGTTCAGTAGGTTGTCAACCCCTTTCCAAAGCACACACCGTACAGAGAGGCCGTGATGAAGGTCCCGTGGCCACGGATTAAAGCCTGTCATTCGGTCCGGGGGCATGGGTGTTTTCGGTTGTAGCCGAAGGGGATAGCTTCCCCAGTTTGCGCGCGGTATAAATTTTGTGATCCCATGCTACGTCGAGGTTGTGGCCTCCCCACTTAGAGTTTTGCTTGGCAGGTGTCGTGGGTGATTCCAGGCACTGGTGAGTTAAGCTGGTGTGTGCAGGTCAGGCGTGTTTTCAATCAAAAGACCGTAGACGGAATTAGTCCCGAGGGACTGAGTAATCCCGTTACTCGTGGAAAATGGTACTCCCTCTGCAGAGGATAAATCCTGTTGGATAGTCATGTTCTTGAGTATAGGACCACAGTCTGGGTTAAATCTTGATAACGGTATTCGGATGGAGAACGATTTAACTAGAACTCTGTAACGGTATTCGGATGGAGAACGGTTTAACTAGAGCTCAGTAACGGTATTCGGATGGAGATACGACTTGACTGAATTATCGGTTTTCGGATGGAGAAATGACTGTACTAAATATTGTTTATGATTATGGCACCTTTGGATTATGATCTTTATTATTATGGACTAACCATTTATTTTATGTACATTATTGAGTATCCCTGGGACGGTTCTACCTCCTGGATATTCACTGTGATTATTCTCTTATAAGCCCTTTCTGTGGTGTCGCTCAGACGCCCGACTGCGGCATGCCTGTTGCTCTTTTATCTTTTATAAGCCCTTTATGTGGTGTCGCTCAGACGCCCGACTGCGGCATTATTATATTCTGCATTTTCCGCTCGAGGAGTCTTTCAGACACTCGTTTGGCACCTGTATTACTATTCCGCATTTTTCGCTCGAGGAGTCTTTCAGACACTCGTTTGGCACCTGTATTACTATTCCGCATTTTCCGCTGGAGGAGTCTTTCAGACACTCGTTTGGTACCAGTATTACTATTCTGCAGTTTCCGCTCGAGGCGTCATTCAGACCCTCACTTGGCACCCAGTATTTTACTTTGAATCGTTTTAACCACACGTGTGCGTTATGGTTTTTGGTATCTTTTCGTGACAAATGTGTGATCACATGATATTCTGGAGCATGTTTGACATTTATTATATCCGTGTTCTTAATGTTTGCGAGTACATTCAAACGTACTCACTGGCTTGTCCCTGGCTATTGTCTTGGCCAGATTGCCTTGCGTGGAGGTATGCATCGCGGTGACACCCTCGGAACCTACGCTGTTGACGTGTGCAGCCTCGCGAAGATAGGAGTTATCCTGGTCAGCTGTTCTTGTGGGAAATGGAGTGCCATAGACGCAGATGTTTCCAACCGCTTCCGCCCTCAACCATTAGAAACCAAGTGTTGTACTCCCAGGCCTAAATGGTCTTGTACTTCATATTTTTGTTCCTTGCTTGGAATTCTTGTATCAAGTTGGTACCTCATCAGCTAACAGTAATCCTGGGGCTGGTGAGTACACAGGCCGTTTTTCTGGGAATTTATATCCCAAAAATCCGGTCGTGACAGACTTGGTATCAGAGCCCGGCTGACCATTGGCTAATCCTATCTTAGCCAGGTTAATAAACCCAGGTTATCCCAAACCATCAGACCTTAGCCTGACCCCGGTCAAGCTTTCCGCGTAAGGTAGCTCCACAGTGACCCGACGCCTTTTCGGCGGACGGTGCCCGACCTATCAACCTAGCCCGTCGATCACGCGCCAGTGACCGACGTCCAACCCGTCTCTATCGCAAGCGTGCGGAGGAAGACTCCGTCCCCTTTTCCTATAAAAAGGGCACGCTAGCCATGGCACAACACAGCCTCTTTCCCCCAAAACCCAGCCACGATGCCTGGCCCCATTGTTCACAACGAGACCACGGCAACCAACCTTGGAGGTTTTGTGACCGTGCTCGCAAACCTCACCCGCCGTGCCTACGCGTTAGAAGAACCTCCTGAGTATGTTGTGTACCAAGGACCCATGTACGGTGAAAGCCGTCAGTACTGGGCTACTGTGCACATCTACGGTAGGGGTCTGTCGCCAGAACGCCCCTACAGGTTCACTGGAAGGACAACTTCCTTTGAGCCACAAGCCATCCAACTGGCAGCCCGAGAAGCTATAGTTCAACTCCGGCACTTGTCGCCCAGAGTTAACTGTCGCTCGTTCTACTACTACCCCAGTCGTGACGGGTATGGTAGGCCGCCCCAAGTTGCCAAAGGAGACCACGAGACGGACCCTGCGCTGTTGCATCTGGTGCGCTATGTAAGCGCACTAGAGCAACTGTTCGACCAGGTCACTCTGGATCTGATCACAGCTCGTGGAGAGCTGGTTCGCCGAGCCCCGGCGAGGAGAGAAGCGGAGCCCGACACCGGCAACCCAGTCGTGCTGTTCGGACACCCGATCGATCCCCCGAGGTCTGCTCCAGCCATCCACCAGAGCACTTTGGTGACCCCAGAAGCGCTTCGTCGCCTTTTGGAGACCCATTCCAACGGGATTTGGGCCAACAACCCCCGGGATGGTCATCACCATCTCCCCGACCCTGCAGCACCTCAGCCTCAACCAGCAAATCCCGACGGTGAGAACCGTGGAGAAGCATCGGCGTCCGCAAGGCCAGCCCACTTGGACATTAACGAAGTAGACTAAGTCGCTCAAAGTTATATCGAGCCTTAGTTTCCCCTACACTTTGTAATGTGTGGCCTTGTATCGCTTTTGTTGCATGCTGTCTGTTCGAGCGCTCTTATTTTTGGAGTAGTAGCTATGCATGTGTACGTTGGCGTACAATTGCATTTTTTATTTATTTTCTCGGGCGCAGCCACCTAGACCAACCCCGTCAACGCCCACAGTAATACGTCACCTTTATGTGATATGTATATCTGTGGCTTTGACCCGAGTACAGGATCGTCAGCCAGTCGCCTTTTACCCTGGTAGATATCCCAGCCCCGGTGCTATATAAAGGCCACTCCGTGACCTTGCCGAGCACCCCTCACCTTTGTGCGCAGCACCCACAGCCATTCCTTGCCATGTCGACCCCCAGCATTTATCTGAGAACCCCAGACGCAACCCCCGGCAGCTTTGTCAAATTACTGTGGGACTTTACCTGCAGTACTATGAGCGCCACCCGTCCACCCCAGTACGAGTTGCTCAAATCGAGGATCACTCCATCCACCTCGAAATATTGGGCAGTGGTGCACATCCCTCCCGCCTACCCAAACCAAGATCCCACGGAAGTCTCCTTCGTGGGGAAATCCATGCCGACTCCGCATATGGCTATAGAAGCTGCTGCGTACGAGGCGATCGCTCGTCTTCGATTCGCAGTACCCTATGCCAGCGAGCGAGGATACTATTATTTTCCGAGTCGTGTAGCACCCGGAGAAGTTGCATCTTTTCCCGGTGGGCGCTTTGAGAGAGATCCAGTACTGGCCAACCTTGCCCAGTACGTCATCGCCCAAGAGCGTTTAACTCAGCGGGTAATGGGTTATCTCCAGAGCCTCGCTGATTTAAATCCTCGGATCGCCATTGGCAGACCACTGAGGCCTGACCAAGAAGGGCGCATTCATCGTCTGGTCAACCCGCTTCCCCCGATAGAAGAGGAGTGTGCCCCAGTGCCAGAGGCGTTTTCTCAGGACCCTGTCGCTTTACCGTTTTCCATGTAAACGCCTCCGATGTATTCATTGTCCCAGTACTTGTATTTTTGTGTTGCAGCATGTTCGTAAAATCTTTGTGCGACGGATCCAATTTTTCTTTAATTCCTGTTTTGTGAGCGGTGTTGCCGCTGTTAGTTTTGTTTTAAATTATTTCTTCCCTCGGAACATGTTTTTCGAGAATATTTCTTTTCCCCGAGTTATTGCTGCGTGTATATGCATTTTCCCGGCATAGACCTTTTATTCGCGCATCATCGTTACAGCTTTTAACAAATCTCGAGGACGAGATTTTTTCTTAAGGGGGGTAGTGTTGTGACACCCAAAATTTTTGGCCTTGTTTTGTTTATTAAAATATTGCCAGGAAATAAAACTTTTCCAATTTGTCAAGTTTTACCTTTTGTGATTTTGGATTTTTGCCTCTAGTGGGAGAAACCTTCAAAGGTATTGTTGGACTTGATTTCTCTCTATAATAAAACCATTATTTATCAGTGGATTCAAATGTTGCAAGATTTATTTATTCAAAAAGCTTTCTTTCTTTAAAATGATTCCTTTTGCATTTGGGGCCTATTTGCACTACAACCACTTGACAAATGCTTTTAAAAATTCCACCAAAATTTGGGGATGTCATGTGATGTTTCCACATCACTTTTTTTTGCAAAGATACCTTCTGGCCATTGGAGACTTGGATCACCTGAGTCGGTTGTAGACCGAGTCTTGTTCAGTAGCTTCCTTTTGTCGGTACCACCACTTGTCCCTGCAGGGGACAGGGTATGGTTCAGTAGGTTGTCAACCCCTTTCCAAAGCACACACTGTACAGAGAGGCCGTGATGAAGGTCCCGTGGCCACGGATTAAAGCCTGTCATTCGGTCCGGGGGCATGGGTGTTTTCGGTTGTAGCCGAAGGGGATAGCTTCCCCAGTTTGCGTGCGGTATAAATTTTGTGATCCCATGCTACGTCGAGGTTGTGGCCTCCCCACTTAGAGTTTTGCTTGGCAGGTGTCGTGGGTGATTCCAGGCACTGGTGAGTTAAGCTGGTGTGTGCAGGTCAGGCGTGTTTTCAATCAAAAGACCGTAGACGGAATTAGTCCCGAGGGACTGAGTAATCCCGTTACTCGTGGAAAATGGTACTCCCTCTGCAGAGGATACATCCTGTTGGATAGTCATGTTCTTGAGTATAGGACCACAGTCTGGGTTAAATCTTGATAACGGTATTCGGATGGAGAACGATTTAACTAGAACTCTGTAATGGTATTCGGATGGAGAACGGTTTAACTAGAGCTCAGTAACGGTATTCGGATGGAGATACGACTTGACTGAAATATCGGTTTTCGGATGGAGAAATGACTGTACTAAATATTGTTTATGATTATGGCACCTTTGGATTATGATCTTTATTATTATGGACTAACCATTTATTTTATGTACATTATTGAGTATCCCTGGGACGGTTCTACCTCCTGGATATTCACTGTGATTATTCTCTTATAAGCCCTTTCTGTGGTGTCGCTCAGACGCCCGACTGCGGCATGCCTGTTGCTCTTTTATCTTTTATAAGCCCTTTATGTGGTGTCGCTCAGACGCCCGACTGCGGCATTATTATATTCTGCATTTTCCGCTCGAGGAGTCTTTCAGACACTCGTTTGGCACCTGTATTACTATTCCGCATTTTCCGCTCGAGGAGTCTTTCAGACACTCGTTTGGCACCTGTATTACTATTCCGCATTTTCCGCTCGAGGAGTCTTTCAGACACTCGTTTGGTACCAGTATTACTATTCTGCAGTTTCCGCTCGAGGCGTCATTCAGACCCTCGCTTGGCACCTAGTATTTTACTTTGAATCGTTTTAACCACACGTGTGCGTTATGGTTTTTGGTATCTTTTCGTGACAAATGTGTGATCACATGATATTCTGGAGCATGTTTGACATTTATTATATCCGTGTTCTTAATGTTTGCGAGTACATTCAAACGTACTCACTGGCTTGTCCCTGGCTATTATCTTGGCCAGATTGCCTTGCGTGGAGGTATGCATCGCGGTGACACCCTCGGAACCTACGCTGTTGACGTGTGCAGCCTCGCGAAGATAGGAGTTATCCTGGTCAGCTGTTCTTGTGGGAAATGGAGTGCCATAGACGCAGATGTTTCCAACCGCTTCCGCCCTCAACCATTAGAAACCAAGTGTTGTACTCCCAGGCCTAAATGGTCTTGTACTTCATATTTTTGTTCCTTGCTTGGAATTCTTGTATCAAGTTGGTACCTCATCAGCTAACAGTAATCCTGGGGCTGGTGAGTACACAGGCCGTTTTTCTGGGAATTTATATCCCAAAAATCCGGTCGTGACAAGAACTTTCATCATGCCCCTGTTACTTCCGGCTAATGATGAAGCCATGGATTTATTCAATACTTTGACACTAGGCAACCTCTCGACCCCTCGGCGATCCTCGACCCCTCGTCCCTCGACGACCCTTGAACCCTCGGCCTCTCGACGACCCTCGAACCCTCGACCCTCGGTGACCCTCGACCACTCGGTGACCCTCGACCCTCTACCCTAGTTCCTGACCATCGCCCCTCGAACCCTCGGCAACCCCCCTCTCATGTTGAAGTTATCGGGGAGGGGGTATATCGACCCCCCTCATGTCGAAGTTATCGGGGAGGGGGTATTTCGACAATGACATACCCGATAAAAAATTGATAGAGGCGAAGGTGTCCCGATGTTTCGATGAGGTAGCAATCGTTTTCTGTGGCAGTCGACTTTGACGATCCGACTACGAACATGCGAAGACGTCGCACCTTAGGAATCGCTAAACCAACTTCCGAGGGGTTATTGACCACGCCGGAGCACGATCAACCTGACCACGAGGGTCTATTTCCTGCGAGCAAACGGAGAACAAGCAAGAAACTGAGATTGCAGTATGGATATTGCGAATAAAAGAGGAAAGATTTATTAATGAAGGTGGCGTTCTGTGACGCCTTTGTCTGGTCGTTGAACACAAACGAAGTACGCAAAGTTGCAGCTATGGCGAACTTGTAATCTAAACAAAACCCATAGTCTAAACGATGCCCTAAGGGTTGTATATATGGAGGAGAGAGGGGGAATTTCGTGGCCCTTGGAGGAGGGGTCCGAAATCAACCTTAACTCTTGTTTGCCCACACATACAGACTCTAAAAACTGCCTATCACTACTAGGAAAAGGGCTATAGATGAAACGGCCACTAATGGCGCACCAGACATGTGGTGCGCCACTACTATATAGCAGTGGCGCACCATGTGCTGCTGCGCCATTAGTGTTAAAGACACTAATGGCGCACCAGACACACGCTGCGCCACTAGTAACAATTATTTTTAATTATTTTTCCAAACATACTAATGGCGCACCAGGGCACTGTGCGCCATTACTAGTTCTAACTAGTAATGGCGCACCAGCCACATAGTGCGCCACTACTATATATTTTTTTATTTGCAAAACTACTAATGGCGCACCAGGGTATAGTGTGCCATTACTAGTTTAAACTAGTAATG
>NC_057802.1:26338459-26339085 GCF_018294505.1 Triticum aestivum
CCGCCGCCGACGACCCACCGCACCCCTCCCCCGCACCCTCCCCGGCCCGCTCCACCGTCACAAATGAATGCAACTAAAATTGCAAAAAAACAAATTTGATTATATTTTCAAATAACAAATTTGATGATATTTTCAAATAATAAATTTGATGATATTTTTTCATATTCATAAATATTTTCAAATAACAAATTTAATGATAATTTTAAAAAATTATTACTGTTTTTATAAAAAATTATTACTGTTTCATATTCATATTCATTTTCTAAAAAATTATTAGATGCAACAACAAATAATAAAAAAACATTACTTATGGCGCATCGCTGTCTGATGCGCCATTGCTATCTAAAAAAAAGATTACTAATGGCGCACCGCTCGGGGGTGCGCCATTGCTATCGGAAAAAAAAACATACTAACGGCGCACCGCTAGGGGGTGCACCATTGCTAAGCCTCCCCCACTAAAATCTCCAATCTCACATTTCTCTCTAAGCCCTCGCTCCCTTGCCTCATCTCATCCGCGCCGCCCCCGTGCTCGCCGTCCCCGCCGCACCCGACCACCACCGCCCCCGTGCTCGCTGGCCTCGCCGCACCCGACCACCACCGCCCCAACGCCCCGGCGCCTCGCTGCC
>NC_057802.1:26339362-26345749 GCF_018294505.1 Triticum aestivum
CGACGTACGTCCTCCCGCCCCAGCGCCCCCTCCTCCCGCGGCCCCGCCTGCGTTAACCTCGTGCTCGCCGTCCAACACCGCGCGGCCTGCCTCATCGCCACGCACTTCAACCCGCGCCCTCGCCGTCTTCGCCGAGAAGCTGCCTCCTCCCGCTTCAGCGCCCACCCGCCCCCGCCAAAGTCGGCTTGCGCTCGCCGTGTGTAGCGCGGCCCACCCCCTCGCCGTCCTCCCAGCGCGGCGGTCCTCCCCGCCGACCTCCCCATAACCCGGAGCCCGCCGACCTCCCCGACCAATTCCGCATCGCGGTCGACCTCCAGGGCAGCATTCCGTCTTCCCCAACCTGACGTTGCCCTCCAGGGCAAGCCAGGGATTCGAGGTGATGCCCCTCACCCCCAACATGCTGTACTGAATTTCTAGGAAAATATGTGATGATGCAGTGTGTGTCAAGTTCAAAAGGGAAAGAGAAAAGAACAGGGTTTCTTCAAGTACAAGATAGTATTAGTTTTTATCTCAGTCCTTGTGGTGATGTTTGTGTGTTTGGGGTTAAACATATGGGGTACAAGTACAATGTGGCATCAACAATTTGCAAGGGGCACCAGAGACTCATCATTTGCCAAGAACAGATGTCAGTCATTAGCTTGGCATCATGTAAGAAAATGGCCATAATGTGCCCTGATAATGATGTATTTTGTCATAAAAATATATGGTGGACTGCCATGATAATGACATGGTCCTGTGTTTGCAAGCTGTCATAATGTTTTCATTCAAAAACCATTGAAAAACACTCTTCCAAGTTTCCAGAATGGTAGCATATTTTCAGAATGAAACAAAACAAAGTTCCTCTGTACATACATATATGGCTTTGCCACAATGGTACACTAGAGTGAAAGAAGAAGCATAGGCTTAATTGAGCTGTGGAGTTCTTGTTACCTTGTCTGTCTGTCCTTGTTAGTTACATGTATCTCTCTGTTTGTGTTTCTGCGTAACAGGTTCGATCGTGGTTGGAGAAAAATTGAGGTGTTTGTTGGCTCCAAGACAGTGATACAGGTATATACATGTGCTTTGCTTACTTGTTTGGTTTGCAATAGTTATCATCTGACAAAGTATGCTTAGTTGTTTGGTTTGCAACCCATATTTTATAGTTGATAATACATTTTCCAGATCTGCTTGGTTGCAATCTTTTATCTAAACGCGGTCATTATAAGTTTATAGCTTTCCCACTGTCAGGCTTGTTCCAATAAGTAGATGCACTTGCTCCTTTCTTACATATTTGTGCAATAGTTATCATCAAGTCTACTTCCATGTTGCTGCTAGTAGTAACCTGACAACACAGCCATACTTAGACCTTCAGAAGGTTAATCTTCAGTTTACTTGAGTTTTGAGCCTACTAGTAGTAACTTGGCAGCCATTCAAGGATGTCTTGGTTGTTCACGAGGCCATCCAATTGTTGTTATGTGATGACCTGATTTCTTGTCTTCCAATGGCATTTGACATTGTGATGACCAACTCATTGATTTGTCATACCCATACTAAACAAAGGTTAGGTTCAGAGATAGTGCTGCATTGTTGAGTTTTACTCCTTTTGATGTAGTAAATTTATTGACTGGTGTTTATCTTACCCTGTTCCATTGAGTAGTAAATCATTATTGGCTTGTATAGATGTCAGCATGCTCCCTTTCTACTCATTTTGGAGAACCTGTTCTTCACTTCTAAGAGTTATTGTATTGACATGGCACATTTGCAATGGAGTTTTATATATCTTTAGCCACTGTTCATTAACAGCAAGTCAACAACAACATCAGTAAAATTCATTTAACAACAATATCAGTAAAATTCAGTTAATTAACTGAAGAAGAGAAGAGAGAAAGTAGCCAGGGGTAGATGAAGAGAGAATATCATGAAGGAACAGTTTAGTTTTAATTAATGGAAAAGTTGCATTTACTTGTAATTGAAGGAACAATTTCAGTTAATTATAAATATTCAATAGCAGCAGAGGCAAGCAGTAGCAGTAGCAGTAGATGCCAACTCTTGATATGCATGCATGCATTCTTTTCTTGTTTATAGTCATTCTTGTAAACTGAACATGCTCATCTATCTATCTATCTATCTACCTGCTTAAGTATGTATGTATGCATTGTATTTTTATTTCCTTTGGAAAGTAAAGTTTATTTCCTGGCTGGCTGGCATGATGGCTCAGTTTCTAGCCAGGAAAGTAAAGTATGTATCTAGATACGCGCGCTATCTAGCGGGAGAGAGGAGGGAGCGTTGGAGGAACCAGATGAAGACCAGTTTCATCGCGATGATGCTCATCGTGATGACCGCAGCTTTCTTCTATGTGATGGTAGTTTAGATGATCGATATCGACTTGTAATGTGAAGAAAAACTCGCTACTCGCGGTCTCAAGACTTGTAATGTTCTATCTTTGTTCGGTCTTTTGAATTCGGAGACTAATATGATGAATTGTATTCGGAGACTAATCTTCTATTGTATTCGATGAATCTGCTGTTGCTGTGTGGTGCTGTCTATATTCTGTCCAATAATATATTTTGTAACCTCCGCAAATATCAGAAAAGAAAAAAAATAATCCCTAATATTCATACTAATGGCGCATCACCCCAACTTGCGCCATTAGTATGCCAAAGGATACTAATGGCGCATCACCCCACAGTGCGCCATTAGTATGGCAAAGCACATGTGTAAATATCACCCCCTGGGAGGCACACTAATGGCGCATGTTGGTCTATACTAATGGCGCACGACGTGATGCGCCATTAGTATACCAGATACTAATGGCGCACCAGTGGTGCGCCATTAGTATTTAATACTAGTGGCGTGGTACTAGTGGCGCACCAGTAGTGCGCCATTAGTAGGCAAAACTGGTGCGCCACTAGTAGGCCTTTTCCTAGTAGTGATAATCAAGTATTTCAAAATTACATGGGCCAGGCCCAAAAATAAGGTGACGCAGCACCTAGAATTGCCTCTGGACGAAATTTATGAAGTGGCATCTTGTATATTTTGTCCAAGGCTTCATGCACTCATTATGGTGGTTTCAAAGTCCTGAAATCATCACTTGTAACTCCATTCTTGTCCCCCTTGCGCATGCCATCATCTCCATGCATGAACTTTCTCCAAGGTTCATCTTTCTTGTCCAAGCTAGGCCCTTCATTTGTAAGCAAAACAAATGTATCCGATTTAGGCAGCATCATATTCTCATGAACATTAGAATTGTTACCAAGAAACAAAAGTACCTGATAATTCAATTGGCGTGCGCGGGCTCTAGTAATTGGTCCAGTATCTATAGCAGCAGGGGCTGTGGGTGTAACAGTGGTATTGATGTCCTCATCATCCTCCCCTTCTTGAAATGAAGTCGTCCTCGACGAAAGCTCATCTTCCTCTCCCAAATAAGGCTTCAAATCTGCAATGTTAAAAGAGGGACTAACCCCAAAATCTGCAGGCAACTCAAGTTTATATGCATTATCATTTATTTTCTCTAACACCTTAAAAGGACCAGCAGCACGTGGCATTAGCTTTGATTTGCGCAAATTAGGAAATCTATCCTTACGCAAATGTAACCAAACAAGATCTCCAGGTGCAAACACAACATGTTTTCTACCCTTATCTCCAGCAAGTTTATATTTAGCATTCATACGCTCAATGTTTTCCTTAGTTAACTCATGCATTTTTAAAATCAATTCAGCACATTCTTTAGCATCAAAATTAACCTTCTTCGAAGATGGAAGAGGCAACAAATCAATAGGTGCACGAGGTAGGAAACCATACACAATTTCAAAAGGGCACATCTTAGTAGTAGAATGCAATGAACTATTATAAGAAAATTCAATATGAGGCAAGCATTCTTCCCACATTTTCTTATTATTCCTCAAAACAGCCCTAAGCATAGTAGACAATGTTCTGTTGACTACTTCAGTTTGTCCATCAGTTTGGGGGTGACAAGTAGTACTAAAAAGCAGTTTAGTCCCCAACTTAGCCCATAAACATCTCCAAAAGTGGCTAAGATATTTAGTATCACGATCTGAAAGAATAGTATTTGGCACACCATGCAAGCGAATAATTTCACGAAAGAACAAATCAGCAACATTAACATCATCATCGCTTTTATGACATGGTATAAAGTGTGCCATTTTCGAGAACCTATCCATGACAACAAATATGCTATACCTCCCCTTCTTTGTTCGAGGTAAACCTAAAACAAAGTCCATAGATATATCCTCCCAAGGAACACTAGGTACAGGCAAAGGCATATATAAACCATGAGGATTTAGTCGTGACTTAGCTTTTTGACATGTAGTGCAGCGAGCAACAAAACGCTCAACATCATGTCTCATCTTTGGCCATATGGTGGTAGGATATGGCAGCGGTGGTGGTATATGGATACGGATTGGTGGTGGTATATGGATACAGATTGGTGGTGGTATATGGATATGGATTGGTGATGGTATATGGAGATGTATCGGTGGCGGATAAGCGGCGGTGGTAGATGGCAGGGGTGATGATGATGGTGCGGCGGCGGCGTGACAACTTATGACCAGAACTCGAAACTCTAAAAGACTAGACTCTAAGACCAACAACTAGACACGACGATCAACTGCAAATTCAATAAAGCAAAATATTGAAAAGGCTATGCAAAGGCTCAGACTGGTTCGGATATGATGAACTAACCCTAAATTTTTTTGGCTTTTTCGTGGACTGTAGGTATGAAGAACAGACTCGATCTAAACTATGAAAAACTGTAAAATCTCACCGAGCAACCTGGAAATCTGATACCACTTGATAGAGGCAAAGGTGTCCCAATGTTTCGATGGGATTGCAATCGTTTTCTGTGGGAGTCGACTTTACGATCCAACTACGAACGTGCAAAGATGTTGCGCCTTAGGAATCGCTAAACCAACTTCCGAGGGGTTATTGACCACGCCGGAGCACGATCAACCTGACCACGAGGGTCTATTTCCTGCGAGCAAACGAAGAACAAGCAAGAAATTGAGATTGCAATATGGATATTGCGAATAAAAGAGGAAAGCTTTATTAATGAAGATGGAGTTCTGTGACGCCTTTGTCTGGTCGTTGAACACAAACGAAGTACGCGAAGTTGCAGGTATGGTGAACTTTTAATCTAAACAAAACCCAAAGTCTAAACGATGCCCTAAGGGCTGTATATATGGAGGAGAGAGGGAATTTCGTGGCCCTTGGAGGAGGGGTCCGAAACCAACCTTAACTCTTGTTTCCCCACACATACGGACTCTAAAAACTTCCTATAATCAAGTATTTTGAAATTACATGGGCCAGGCCCAAAAATAAGGTGACGCAGCACCTACAATAGCCTCTGGACGAAATTTATGAAGTGGCATCTTGTATATTTCGTCCAAGGCTTCATGCACTCATTATGGTGGCTTCAAAGTCCTGAAATCATCACTTGTAACTCCATTCTTGTCCCCCTTGCACATGCCATCATCTCCATGCTTGAACTTGCTCCAAGGTTCATCTTTCTTGACCAAGCTAGGCCCTTCATTTGTAAGCAAAACAAATGTATCCAATTTAGGCAGCATCATATTCTCATGAACATTAGAATCGTTACGAAGAAATGAAAGTACCTGATAATTCAATTGGCGTGCGCGAGCTCTAGTAATTGGTCCAGTATGTATAGCAGCAGGGGTTGTGGGTGTAACAATGGTATTGATGTCCTCATCAAAAATAAGAAGAGGAGGAAGAAGAAGAAAACAGGAGAAGAAGAAAGGAATAGAGGAGAAGATCGAATTAAAAAAAGAGGAGAAGAAGAAAGGAATAGAGGAGAAGAAGAAAAAATAGAAAATATTCTATTTTTTTCTTCTTCTCCTCTTTTTTTTTCTTCTTTTTTTCCTCTTCTTATTTATTTGTCCTCTTCTTCCTCTCCTCTTCTTCTCCTTCTTCCTCATCTTATTTTCCTTTTTCCTCTCCTTATTTTTCTTCTTCTTCTTCTTCCTTCTTCCTAGATAAAACTTTTCAAAAAATGTAACTATTGCATATATAGAAGTTTTTCTTCTTCTTCCTTCTTCCTAGCTAGATATATAAAACTTTTCTAAAAATGTAACTTTTGCATATATAAAACTTTTTCTTCTTCTTCCTTCTTCCTTCTCTTCCTTCTTCCTAAATATATAAAACTTTTCTAAAAATGAAACTAACCTAAAATGTACTAAATCAGAGAACATACATAGATAAAACTTTTCTAAAAATCTAACTTTTGCATATATGAACATATATACACAGAGAACATACATACATATATACATTTTTATAAAAATGCAAAAAACAAATCATCATATATATGAACAAAAAATCTGAAAAAGAACAGGACATATAATCATATATACACACATACATATAATCACACAT
>NC_057802.1:26346412-26347176 GCF_018294505.1 Triticum aestivum
ACGTCGGGGCAGGGCAAGGGCGCGGGCCGACGGCGACGAGGAGCGGGCGGCGACGGCGAGCACGGGCAGCCTGGCGGCGTCGATGAGTTCAGCATCGTCGGGGGGCAAATGGTCGATGAAACTGAAAATTTTACAAGTCCTGCTTATATACACAATGCATTAGTCCCGGTTCATGGCACAAACCGGGGCGAATGCCCACCTTCGGTCCCGGTTCGTGCCACCAACCGGGACCAAAGGTCTCTTTTCAGCAGCCCAAAGGGCGGGAAGCAGAGGCCTTTGGTCCCGGTTGGTGGCACCAACCGGGACTAAAAGCGGGGCATTGGTCCGGGTTGGTACCACGAACCGGGACCAAAGCACCCCTTTCGTCCCGGTTGGTGCTACCAACCGGGACAAAAAGCCTTGTACTGGCGCGGTGCGGTGGGAAGTTTAGTCCCACCTCGCTAGTTGAGGAGCTCCGACACCTGTTTATAAGCGCAGATGTGCCATCCCATTCGAACTCCTCACTATTGTAGGCCTTCTGGCCTAAACTTGTCTCTGTGCTGCCTGTGGGCCTGCTGCGGGTCTGAATCCTGGCCCAATGAGGTTTCTAGTCGTATTCAGGCCGTGGTGGCCCAGTAGGTGGCATTTTTTTCCAGATTTTTTGTTTTCTTTGTTGCTTTATTTTTTTCTACTTACAACAAAATACCTACTGTTGCTATTTTTATTTATTTTATTTCATTTTGTTTCTACTTATTTATTTTATAAAAGTTTATTTTATTTTATTT
>NC_057802.1:26347652-26354433 GCF_018294505.1 Triticum aestivum
TTTTTCCTTTTAATGTTTTGAACAGAAAATACTTTGATAATTTTAGTTGCATAAATTTTATATAATTTTAGTTTCAATAATACTAGAGGTTTATAAAAGCTTTTTAGTTGATTCCTTTAGTACCGGTTCTCAAGTTGTTACAAAGGCATTTCATTTAGTACCAGTTCTAAGGCTGGGGCCCCACGAGCACCTTTAGTACCGGTTCGTGGCATGAACCGGTAATAGAGTTTTTTAGTTGATTCTTTCTGCAGCTGTTTTTTAGTCCTACCTCGCCAAGCGAGAAGCACTCGCAGCGGTTTATAAGCCCTGAGTGCAGAGACGATGAAGGAGAGGCGCAATGCTCACCTACACGTTGCTTAGCTTCAGGCCTTGAAATGGTGTAGACTGCACGGAGCTATGTGTAGTTTCTCAAGGCCTGAAGCTAAGCAACGTGCAGGTGAGTGATGTCTACTAGGCAACCTTCTTCTTGTAGACGTTGTTGGGTCTCCAAGTCCAGAGGTTTGTAGGACAGTAGCAAATTTCCCTCAAGTGGATGACCTATGGTTTATCAATCCGTGCACTACTAAAAAAATACACTTCCGTGATGATACGTGTTTGTCACAGTAGGTCGCGTTTTTTGTCATGCATGTACATCCATGACAAATTTATGACAGAATCAAGATAGTCATACCTGTGCTGTCGTAGAAGTGTTCCATGACATTACCAAAATTATCATCACGGAAGTGTCCACTTCCATGACGATAAATCGCGCATCACAGAAGTGCTTTCGTCAAGGGTGACCGACACGTGGCATCCACCGTAACGGAACGCCGTTAAGCTATCGGGTCGGGTTTTGGATCCGATAACCCGTTAACAGCCCCGACCAATGGGGATTTTCCACATGTAAAATCATCATTGGCTGGAGGAAACATGTGTCGGCTCATCGTTGGGACAGATGCCATCCACTCATTGGACAGAAGGCGCCTATCATACGTCGACACGTGGCATGGCCCAACAGAGGCGCATTCATGTGAAAAGGCCGGCCCGTTTGACTTGGTCAAAAGGTGGCGGGCCGGCCCATGGAAAGCCTGTTAATGGCATGTTTGCATATAGCCCATTTACAGCCTGCTAACCCAAGGCCCGTTACGCCCTATCCGAATTAGGCCCAGTAGCGTCATCTGGGCCATCCAATATGATTCCAGCCCGTTTTCACTTCTGGCCCATGTATGGCCCATGACGTCTTTCGGCCCATATGAGGCCCTATGTAAATCTTGGCCTATTAATGGCCCATGGTGAAACTGTCCCGTAATGAACAGTGTATCACTTTACACCCATTAACGGCCCGTGGTGAAACTGGCCCGTAATGAACAGTGTATCACTTTATACCCATTAACGGCCCATTATTCCGTTGGGCCGTTTCCAGCCCATGTTATCTTTCGGCCTTCTCAGAGCCCATTTATTCTTGGGCTCATTTCCAGCATTCGTTTACTTACGGCCCGTTACCATCATTTTCTGCTTGTGGGCCAAATTCAGCCCGTGGTTACAGTCGGCCCGTTTGTGGTCCGTTAATACGTTGGGCCGTTTTCATAGCGTCATCAAATACGGCCTATTAACGATGGCCCATTATGGTCGGCCCATGAACGGACGATTCCAACTCTAGCCCGTTTACGGCCATAATGCGGTGTGTTTGGCCCATGTTTGGCCAATCGATCATACAGCCCGTATAAGGCCCATTGATGATACAGCCCGCAGAAGGCCCATTGTTTCTACGGCCCGTAGAAGGCCCACTGTTTCTACGGCCAGTAGGAGGCCTAGTGTCACTACAGTAAATATTAGCCCATGGTTATTGTGGCCTAGTTTTAAAAAATAGGTTATTGCAGCCACTAGCTAACCGCGGAAAAAGAACTGCAATCACTACAAGCAAACAAATAAACAAGACAACAAGGAAATAAATAAGCAAGCAACTAACGCTAGGCTATCACGGCTATTACACATATTACATCTACTGGGCATCAAAGTTCGCCACCAGTGCAAATATAGGGAACAAAGCAGCATATCATATACACTGGTTGTCAAAGTTGGCGACCAGCGCAAATAAACGCCGCAGCAAAACAAATCCAGAACTGAAACCACTTCAGAAGATCTCAAGAAACAATATCCTGGGTACCCATAATGTTGGCAAGATGCTTAGCAAGCTTATTAACTTTCTCTTGTTTGGCGCTTAAATCCTCCAGCGCTTGCTGTTGCACCAGAAAATATGCATCCGAATTCTGCATGGACTTCCTCAGTCCTTCAGCTTCCTGTCGCAGCACATCTGATCGATGTCTTTCAACTTGAAATTGAGACTCAAGAAGACGAACTGATTCAGGCAGCGAGTTCGAAGAGCTTGTGCCAGCAGTAGTGGCCAGTAACTCGAACACTACATCAAGACAGGACTTTTGGGTTCCCTCACTATCGTCAAGATAGTTTTTATCAGCTTTCTTGGAGACCAACAGGGATGTCTCACTATCTTGAACCTTATCTGCATTACTTCCTTTACCATTGGATAACGCGGTACTGTTCTCCAATATTTTGTCCGCATTCTAAAAGAGAAACAAGCAGACACATCACATGTTTACCATGTTGTATATGAAACTCATTTTGGTAAATGAGTTTAGTAGTAAAGTGGACAGGATAACAGCATGAAACAAACATATATCTATGTACCATGGTCACTTTATGGTCTATATCATTCTAGTTTTTGTTGCCAAATCAATATAGAGACACAGTTCAAATAATATTTGTTCAAGACAAAGCAGAATAGACAGAATATAAGTGTGGGTAACTATAGAGCAATAACAACACTTGTAATGTGCATGACATGAGAACATAACTGTTTATTCAATTGAAACTGAAATCAACATAGAGCAGGTTACAACAGCAAACCAGTTAAAGAAACAGGTTTAAAACATACCTGTTGCGCCATTGGAGTTTCAATTCCATCCTTCAAATTTGAAAATAGTTGGTATGAGTAAATACAGTAATGCAAGAGCAAAGGAGTATGAACCATAGCTACAGAACCTGACCTGAGAACAAATCTTCTTCTCCTTTAAGCATTGAGTTGGGATTCGGAGTGGTGGTCCTCGTGCTTTGGGCACTGCAGTTCCCTTACTAACTGCTCGTGTTTGGGTGCTCTGTGGTGGAGACGGTGTTGTGTCAACTGGAACTGGGTTACTATCTGCCGGGGTTGGGGTTAGAAGGGGTGTAGCTGGTTCTCTGTCCAACTGGGTAGGGGTACAATCTGCGAGAGTCTGGGTTATGTGTGGTGGATCTGGTCCTTGGGCAAGTACAACCGTGGTTCTATCTGCATCAATTGGTAGCACTATCTTTTCTGAAGACCGTGTTGTTACTCCCTTAGATACTGCCATCACGCTCTCCAATTCAAATGGCTGATAAACAAGAAAAGTAATTGAAAGTATAGACATTTTATGATAGACAGGTGCAATGGATAGTGGGGAATAAAAGAGGGCATGAAATAATTCATATTTATGTTGTCTAACCAAACAGGATAGCATGACACAATTTCACATATATGATGGCTAACTAAACAGGATAGCATGACACAATTTCACATTATGATGGCTAACTAAAAAAGATGGAAAGACATAGTTCAAAATATGAGACTATGTAAACAGGATGACATGACATAACTATATAATGTGTTTATTAAATAGGTTGGCATGCCATAATTCACATACATTCACGGATAGAATGCCATAATTCAAAATATGATGACTGTAAACACTAAACAGGATGAGATGATATAACTATATGATGTCTTTATTAAATGGGTTGCCATGCCATAATTCAGATAGATGATGTGTATGTACTATGTAAACATGATGGCATGATATAATTCAAATATATGATTTATATAGTAAGCAAGCAAGCAGATGGCAATCCATATATGATGTAAAAACTAAGCAATGCAAGACAACATGCATGACATGGGTAATATAACCCTGCCAAGTTTGAGCATAGACCTCAGGGGGAAATAGGACCGGTCATCAGTCTCTGAATCCTCCTCTGAGGAGCTCTCTGTAACCAGCAAGATGTCTGCTTCAGCAGGTAGCATTGTCTGCTCTGAATACCTTGTTTTCACTCCAGATACTTCCATCACCGCTTCAAATGGCTGATGCACAAGAAGAGTTGTTGAGTATACAAACGTTGTCGACAAATGGAACACGTAATACAAAAAAATGATAGCATGATATAATTCACATACATGATGATTGGCTAAACAGCATGGCATTGCATAATTCACATATATAATGCCTTTGCAACAAGATAGCATTGTATAATTCACATATATAATGTCTTGCAACAAGATGGCAATGCATAATTCACATATATGCTAATTAGACACTGAACAGGTGGCATTCACACAAAGCATGTCTAAACTAATCAAATGACATAGCAATGCGAGACACCATACGCACGATATGAGCAACATAACCCTGCCAAGTTAGAGCATACACCTCAGGGGGGGGGGAATAGGACTGGTCATCTGTCTCTGAATCCTCCTCTAAGGAGCTATCCGTAACCAGCAAGATATGCACTTCGTCAGATAGCATAGTCTGCTCTGAAGACCTTGTTTTCACTCCAGAATTTGCCATCACCGTGTCAAATGGCTGATGCACACGAAGAGCAGTTGAATGTACTAACATTGTTGACAAATGTAATATGTAACGAAAGAAAAGGATGGCCTGATATAATTTACATATAAGATGACTGGCTAAGCAGGATGGCATTGCAAAATTCACATATATGATGCCTGGCTAAACAAGATGGTGTTGCATAATTCACATAAACGATGAATAAACTAAAGAGATGGCATTCGCACAAAGGATGTCTAAACTAAGCAGATGACATATTTGATGCATAAAGTAAGCAATGCAAGACACCATATGCATGATATAACCAACATCAGCATGCCAAGTTAGCGCGAAGACCTCAGGGGGTAAATAGGAGTTGTATTCTCCTTCTGAATCCCCCTCAGAACAGATATCTTCCTCTCGATTACAATCCGAAATGCGTGGAGGGGGGGCTGCCTTTGCGCCTACCATGGAGCGACGTCTGCATGAAATTTTATTGCCACGCAAGGCTTGTCTCTTTTGCTCTACATGTTCAGTTCCATTGTTTACAATAACTGTCATGCATAGGAATAAAACATAGTGAGATTATGTAAAGAGTGCATGCAGAAATCCAGAGTGATGGTAGCAACCTATGGATAGACCCAAAACCAATAATAGTAGGCAGATAATGGCTTCAGTTAAAAAATACAGATAATGGCTTCTTTACTGTTTGTTTCCCACCCAACATGAAACTCATAGTAGACACCGGAGATTAACCAGATAGTAGATAGATACTATTGATAGCGGCCCCGATATGTACCCCAAAACCATTTAAAAACTCAAGTTTGACCATTAGTTTGAAGCTGACTCAGAGTCTAATCGGTGAACAGGACGATAAAGTAGCATGTAATATTAAGCGATGCATAACGTAAGCAGACATGAAAGAGTGCGACCTCTCTTGCGGACCCGTGTAGTCCTCGAGGTCATCTGCTTGGTTGATGATGGTAATGTAGTTTTCATGGCTGCCAGCGGCGGGGAAGAAGATCTGAGGCGGCGAAAGACAGTATGGAGGCCGGATCCCTGCTGTGCTGGACCCTTCTGTCGTTGGAGCAGCTGAGCTGGGGTGGACGACGGCGCAGCAGGAGCGGGACAAAAACACAAGGTTTTCTTTGACAACTATCTGTAAGAGAAGTAATTCTGTAAGGGCTCGTTTGAATTGGAGGATTCCAACAATGCAGGGATAGGAAATAGACAGGAGTAGGATAGGAATGCACGTGCAAAACAGAGAATTTAAAAACATAGGATTTCTGCCAATCTAGGTGTTTGATTCACAACAATTGGAAAATCACAGGATGCAAAGAAGCATGGTGAGATTAAGTCAAACCACAAGAAAATGTACGGTTATAATGCTATTATGCTACTATCTCTTAGTCTTGTGCTTCATGAATAGGAATTTGAAAAGGAGGACAAGTGAAAATTAAAATTCCTACGTTTTTTCTTTCAAGGAGACACTAAAGGAACAAATCCGTGTCCTCAGTGGACAATATATATAACATGTAGAGTAAAAAAGAGATGCAACAAGTGTACAACCTCTTTGGCGAAGCCATGTCGATCTCAGCGTGATTGGGTTGGCCGGTGAGGATGCTCCGGCTGACTTTGCTGTCGGAGGAGGGGAAGAAGATCTTAGGCGTCTGGAGATGGAGCCCGAGGTACTGCTCCACTGTGATGGAGGGTTTCGTCGTTGGAGCAGCTCCGGTGAGTTGTACGACGCCGAGGCTGAAGCAGGACGAGAGAGACAACAAACAATGTTAACCTGAGTGGAATTCTAATAGCATCTCCAATACATGACGTAAAATACATAAGCACAAAGTGCTAGATGTAAAATACATCAGCCACTCATCTCTGAACTTAACTGTCGAAACTGAACTTAACTGTCGAAACTGAACTTAACTGTCTAAACTGAATTTTGCTGTCGAAACTGAATTTTGCTGTCGAAACTGAACGTACTAGCAAGGTGAGGCTACACATCGGTTGACTGACTTTTTCATCTCTGGTCAGTCGATTTTGCAGCCGTTGGATACGAAATCAAGGGCCTGCGGTTCATCTTCAACCTCCACCCCCCTGAGCCGCCAGCCACCACAGGCCAAACAGCAGCCCCCCGCAGCCCGCGACCGGCGGTGTGCTGCCTC
>NC_057802.1:26354967-26357612 GCF_018294505.1 Triticum aestivum
CCCCGGCGAGCCCCCCACCCCCTGAAAATCGACTGACCCAAAAGTCGATTCAGTCGACTGAAGTGTAGCTAAATCGGAGCAGCATCGCAAGCAAGAGCAAGAGCAAGAGCGAGAGCAGCAGCGCGAGCAAGAGAAATAGCAAGAGCAGACCAGGCAGGGGACCGAGAGCAAGAGCAAAGCAGCAGCGCGAGCGAGAGCTAAAGCAGCAGCAGCTCCTACTGATGTGGACGTCGCCGCCGAGGGAGCGACGCCATGGAGGAAGTGGCCGGCGACGCCGCCGTGGATGGAGCCGCGCCGTGTCGGCTCGGGACCAAGCGCCGGCAGCACCATGATATCGAATCAAGAAGAAAATGCAGCGATTAGTGTACAACCTCTTTGGTGGCGCCGATTAGGCCGCAACTTCATCCGAGGAAACGGTGATGATGATGCTCTTCCGGTGGTGCAGGTGAAGACAGCGGTGTGGGAATGGAGGTGGCGCGAAAGACGAGGGGAACGTCGGGGCAGCTCCTTGGAGGTGGAGGATGGGGTGGCTGAATCGGCGGGACGATGAGATCGACGACGGATCCTCATCCGGTACGGTGGATGAGGGACGTCGAGGTGTTGCTGTAGACGACGTCGTCGGGGAAGAGGCTCCGGCTGGGTGGCGGACGGAGCAGGGTGTGGGGTTTCGTCGCGGATTTTCGCGGCCTCGGTGTACGAATGGGTGGGCGGCCTCGGTGTACCAAATCAATGCGCACTACAAATGTCATTCAAAACTTTGAATTCATGTTATGTTCAATTAAAATATTTCGCTACGTGTATAATGCATGCAACCTACTACTCAAATGAACGTTTTAGTGCATTCCAAACGTATATACTACCGCTTCAATATGAACTAAATTTGAATTCGTTTCTCTATTTGAATAAGATCTACAGTAATGATTGTTGTGAAGTCAAAGCATTTGAATTCGTTTCTCTGTTTTAATAAGATCTACAATCATCATTATTGTCAAGTTAAACCATCCACATGATTAGTCTCGAGTTACATATGAACTATGTGTACTATATGAACTCGAACTAGATTTTTTGAATCCACTTTATTTTGATTTCAAATCACATTACATTTCTAGCTCTAGCTAGATCTTCATAATCTAAACCATGTCTCATATGTATAATGTGTTTATCACATTATGTATGGTGCCCCGCCCCCTACGCCTACAAGTATTTAGATGTGAGTTGCAAACACCACACATTACCACAAATTCAAATAAAATGTGAGAATGTTCGATATATAGTATTGTTTAGATTGTTCGATATTTAGTTGTAAGCTGCAAACGCCACACATTATCACAAATTCAAATAAAATGTGAGATTATTTGATGTATAGTATGGTTTAGATTGTTCGGCATTTAGGTGTGAGTTGCAAATGCCATGCATTATCACATTATGGTATAACATGTGCACAACACGCGTATCACCGCTATATTCATGCATGCAATGTTTAAAACACTATGATCTCCTATTCAAATATATGAATCCGCTTTCATATCAAATTATGATCTTTGTTAGTCTCTTACACCCACACAATCCTCTAACCTTTGTAGCTACCACTAACTTTCTCTCATGCATGCACAGGCCCTCCTCGCCCTCCCCCTCCCTCGGCATTCTATCCACCGGGCACATTCATTTTTTTCTTTAGGTCGTTCTCCTAGAGTCTCCACAACTCCTTTCCGACACACACCAATCGATAAACCTCTCCAGCGATGCCTGCCTACAACATACACACACACCTTCAATCTCCTCCTTTATGTGTCCTTGCCTCGTGTCTCTCGTACGGTCAGACACACGTGTAAACTCTCGCCCCTCTTTTCATCGATCTCACAACCACACACTCCTCCCCCTATCTAGCTAGTAGTTGGGCCTCTCGCACCACCTCCTAGCTCCATTCTCTCTGTCTATCCGTCTCGCTGGGCCTTATTTGCCTCTAACAAATGGACGTACACGGACCGATCTCTCGCTATAGATATAGCTAGCTAGGTCCTTATAACTCGTTTTTACCCACACGTCAATCGATCTACCTCATTAGTTGTGTCTCTCCCTTCCTCCGACAAACAACAATTGATCTACTGATCTAGTTAGGTTTGCTTACCAAACACATGGTTCCCCTTCATCATCCATGGATGCGTCCCGACAGATCTATCACGCACAGGCACACACAGAAACACATCCCCACTCTTATTGATAACATTGCAGTTCCACCCTCAGTTTGTCTAGTAGGCCTCTCCCACCATCTTCGAGAAGCAACTCCATCACCCATCCAGCACTCTACCCCTCTCCCTCCCTCTCCCTCCCTCTCTCTCCTCTCTCTCTCTCTGTCCCATCATATTTCCCGTCCTTCAGTTATGTATGGATGTCGACCGATCTCCCTCAAGACATAGCCGGGTCTCTCCTTCTCAACACATATACGAGTCGTTCTACCTCTATAGTTAGGCCTCTGCCTACCCCTCCCCCCACCCCCCCACACACCGATACATCGAGCGCTCTAGTCATGTCTCCCTGCCACACACAAACTTGACATGTGCCCTCTAACGTTCCGGTAGGCCAGTCGCCCTATATCTTTGACTTGCACACACTCACAATTTCGATGGCTCTCTTCATCGATCTCG
>NC_057802.1:26357828-26376620 GCF_018294505.1 Triticum aestivum
CACACACACACAATTTCGATGGCTCTCTTCATCGATCTCGCACCCACCCACTTGATCCTCTCTTCGACTCTATCGATAGCTATGACCCCTCCCTCTCTTCTCGTGGATTGCCCGACCCTCTATGTATGATATGGATAGGCCTCCATTTCACACACATTGCATGCAAAAATTTGTTTGAGATGTCATCGACACATATTCCCACAAATAATTCACGAAATCAACCCCCCACCCCACCCCCACCCCAAAACAAAAACTCCTCACAAACGCGGTTTGTATCTCTCACACACACCCACGTAGGTGGGGGGCGTACATGGAGAGAAGAGGTGCATGCACGACGCACGTACTCCCGTCTCTTTCCCAACCACACCCGCGCGGGTACACGGTGGAGCTCATTTCTGTACGAAAAAGGCAGCCCATGTGGTAATTTGGCACGTGTACTGGTTGTGCACTTGGTGGAGGAAGGATCATCTACCACGGGTGAACAAACAAATTGCGACTTGACGTGTTATGTTAAAAAAAGAGGCAAACCATGTGGGGCCTACCTTAAAGGCAAGGCTCTATACACTGGAGTACTTTTGATGTGTCCCGTCAACTCGTAGAACGAGGAGAAGCTTGCTTAGTACGCCGTCTCCCCCGCCCACGGGCGCGGTGGCTCGCAGGATGAGGTGAAGCTTGCTCCGCCTTACGCCCGCTCCCTCGCCTTTGCGCACGGTGGCTCGCAGGATGAGGAGAAAATTGTACTACTCCCTCCGTTTACTCCTCGTCCCTACTACCTTGGTTATAGAGATTATATCATATTGTTTGGAATATATATGTCCTTTAGTAGATTTCAATATGAACTACAAGTACATACTCCAAACACTGATGTATATAGACGTATTTTAGAGTGTAGATTCACTCATTTTGCTCCGTATGTAGCACTCTCCCTCGCCCCTCGACCCTCGCCCACGTGGTGGACGTGCGGCAATTCATTCGGTCTCATATAGCCAGAAAGATATATACTGCACTACCATTATTTCTCGACTTCCCGAAGAGGCGAAGAGCCAATCGCAAGGTTAATATTTTGGAGATGCCCAGCGCAAGGTTATAGGAGAACGAGTAGTAGGTGCCGCGTCATTTATAAATAAAGTTTTTTTTCTATAGTGGCACGTACGCAATATGATAGGTTCATATGGAGAGAAAAGGAAACCGCTCCACTATATACATAGTCAGGACGGGCCAGCCTACACGGTTGCTTGCTGGGGTTGCTCTCTTCACACTCTCTCGCACAAAACGACTGTGGCCACATCTCTAACATCCCGGCGGATCACGTCCGCTTGGGGAAGGGGTGGATGCTTAGTGTAGATGCGGTGGCCGTCGCCGACGGCGAAAACCCACTGTCGGCACATCCCGATCAGGGGTCCCCGCCGTTCTCTCTCACAAAGCCGGTGAGGTTGCCTTCGTCCCTTGCTCACTGCCGCGACGTGGGCAGTTGCCGCCTCCCGCCGCCCTCCTCAAGGTTGAGCTACGTCCCTCAGGTACAACTCCCTTTACAGCCGGCTTGCACCACTGCTCCAGCTGCCCACATCACTCCCTGTGGATATTTCTCTACTTCTTTGCCCCGCACATACCTCTACTGGCTTCTACGTACTGTATTTGTGATGAGTTTATGTCTCATCAACTAGTCCCAGTAATCTTATTCTAATCACGCTTCTTCAATTTCTTTGCCACAGGGATGCTCATCTCGATTTTGGTGAAACTGCACAAAATGATCCGATGGTCAAAAGGTTGCAAACTTCATTTATTAGGAAGCTCGAACGTTGCCAGCAAATTGAAGCCTGGTCAGGGTTCACGGTTCAAGGGCTAGGGACTGCATGGATCGTTTTTTTCTTTAGCTGCCTCTGTTCCAAAATAAGTGTCAACTTTAGTAGTAGTACACCTTTGTACTAAAGTTTGCACAAAGTTGAGACACTTATTTTGGAACGGAGGGAGTACATATTTGCTATGATCTGTCAATCATTGAGATGCAATAGCATGCATGTTAGTCTCCTTTGTATTTGATGAAATGTTGCAACGGGCAACCTTGGACGCAAGATACATGTAACAGAAGCTGGAAGCTTCATAGCATTGTACAAATTTATCTCGCTGATAAATTACAGTACGTACTATACTAGTACTTCCTCCGTTCCTAAATATAAGTCTTTGTAGAGATTTCACCATGAACCACATGCGGATGTATATAGATGCATTTTAAGTGTAGATTCATTCATTTTGTTCCGTATGTAGTGGAATCTCTACAAAGACTTATCTACTAGTAATAGCTAGCCCCCACTACAAGGAATTATCTATCCTCTCCTTGAGCCAAATCATCAAAATTGATGTAGCCGTTAGATGAAGTAAATCAGTCCATAATAGCCGTCTGATCTAGACGTTGAGAGGCTCCGCACTAAGCCACATGCAAGCATGCAGAAATACCGTGGCACATGCATGTGAGTGGGTTTTAAATCACATCAACATGTCTGCATGCAAGCATGCACCGGTAGCATGCATGTAAGTGAGCTTTTAAGTCCCATTAACATGTCAAAAAGAAAAATATAATCCCATTATGCAGTAGGAGTTGGCTGATCTTTTTTCCTTAGGTGGGATGATCTAAATGATGATGGGAGTTTATTTAGTTTGGCTACCACATTTGTCATGTGGTTATAGAGTTTTTTTAGTTCTATGAAATCAATAATTTTGTGCAGAGAGATATACCGCTGTTCCGCGGCAACGCGCGGGGACTCATCTAGTAATATTTAGGAACGGAGGGAGTGCTATGTAAAGAGTTAGGTGTCGCACGGTGATAGCGTGAGGTGGGCCATGTAATCACTGAGCATGTGTGTTTTCACTGCTCTTGCACGCCTCCGCTGTAAGAATGGAGAAAATTGTAATCTAGTAGTAGTACCTCCTTTCGCCGAAAGCATGGGACATCCAGCAGTCCTACCACCTCAGTAATAAAGACCAATGAGCCATCAAATCACATAGACCCAGCAGTAAGTTGGACGGACGAAGCAACCATCACTCTTGCGCCAGTGAGAGGTCGCGTCCGCTCTGCCCGGGCATGAATGCGGCACCGATTCTTTGGAGCAGCGCTGACTGTTTCGGGCGGGAAGCGCACGCGGGCGATGGAGGGGCTTTGGGTGGGCCAGGCTGGTCAGGAGCGGGCGTGGCAGATGTCCACATGTCCCTACCGGACACGCCCGGAAACGAGAGGATGCACCGACTCTCGCGGCTAAAATCGTACTACACTACACAACATCTCTCTGTAGGAGTAGGTCGATCTGTCGCTCTCTCTAACACACACATGCTGTTAAACACACACACGCACACACACACACACATGCACACGCACGCACCTTGGTCCCGTTGCACCTTCTAACGTGACTTATTACACCTAGACGAAGGGAGTAGTAAGTATACGAGATACGGTGGCACACTATCTTAAGTCGAATACAAGTGCCCAAAATTTGTGTGCATGTTATAATAAGGATTCACTTAAAATAGTACGTGAGCGAACAGAGGGATCAATTGGACAGTGTTCCCGAGCAGTAGCGAGATGTGTGAGGTAAGATACACCGCTGGCGCTTTTAATTTTTCTTATTAATTTGTTTGTTTCACCCTCTGACTGGTGGGACCCAACGTACTACGTGGAGAGAGGTAAGGTGACTAAGGCTGCATTATTTCTGCACCGCTGTGGATAGTCTTACCACCAAAGCCACAGGACACGATTATGATTGAAATCCCAATGACTCCCAAACACACAAAAAACATGGC
Organism: Triticum aestivum; assembly: GCF_018294505.1. Lineage (NCBI taxonomy): Eukaryota > Viridiplantae > Streptophyta > Magnoliopsida > Poales > Poaceae > Triticum > Triticum aestivum. The sequence goes on from NC_057802.1 coordinate 26,361,621, forward strand.
ATGCTTGTCACACGAATGCAGGAATGTATAAAAGGTTATTTCCCTCTCGTTGAACATAACGGGAGGGTTGTGTAGCTGGTTAGCCTGTTCGCTCATCAAACTTGAGGTCTCGGGTGGATTCTTTGACTGGTCAAAATGTTTTCTAGGGTTTGCACGCTTCACACTCTCTCTCCAGTATATATATACATGCTGGAGCCTCAGCGCTTGTAGTTGCTCTCTTCACACTCTCTCGCCCTCTCCCGCTGGAGCCTCAGCGCTTGTAGTTGCTCTCTTCACACTCTCTCGCCCTCTCCAGATCTAAACAAGACTTCGTTGGCCTCTCTCCCCTCACTGCTGCTCAAAGAGCCGGCAGGATCCGTCCGCCGAGAAGGGAAGGAGGCTTAAGGCTGTCGCCGTCGGCGAGGGACTACCGGCGCAGCTGTTCACTTTCCACCCAGCGGCGGCGCGGGAGGGCCTCCGACCCCTTCTTCTTTGCCGCCGTCCCGTCGCCCACCGAACCACGCCCCAAGAACCTTAAGGTATAATTTACTTACTCCACATGCATTGCTCTAGCTGCATGTATACCATGAATCTAGGACGTGGTTCAAAGAGGAAAGGAGGGGGGAAGTAGTGGGAAAAGTTGTATATAGCATGAATCTAGGACGTGGTTCAAAGAGGAAATGAAGGGGGAAAGTTGTATAGCATGAATCTAGGACGTGGTTCAAAGAGGAAAGGAATGGGGGAAAGTAGTGGGGAAAGTTGTATCGCATAAATCTAGGACGTGGTTCAAAGAGGAAAGGAAGGGGCGAAAGTACTAGTTCAAAAAGGAAAGGAAGGGACAAGGCTGTAGAGTTTTAGCAGGACTAGATTTGCTGCGCTCACATAGGGAAAGGTGTCTAAAGATAACAAAACTGGGACCAACACAAATATGCTTCTTGGTTGTTTGCTCTTTGTTGCAACAGACTGTGCATGACCACAGTACATTGGTAGATGCACATGGTACTGGTGCGTCCACTGTCCCGTGCAACTCATTAGCTGTTGTTAATCTAAGGCCCTGTTTGGTTAAAAACTCCCTAGTCCTTACCTGGTTGGTTCCAGGGACTAAACATGGACTAGAGGTTATTAAATGACATGCTAAAAGACCATGTTACCCCTAGTAATGAACTAATAGAGACAAGGTGCGATGCGTGACAGGGGCAACTGTTGGAAAAAGTCCCAAAAAGACTCCCTCGGGGTCTTCTTTCTTTAGTCCCAAATGCCCACTTTTAGTCCTTAAAAGTCCCTCCTATTTGGTTTAGATTGGACTGACACGGAGTTTTTTTAGTCCCTACACCAAAATGACCCTGTAAACAAACACCCTCTATAATGCCGCTGGAAAATTGATGCAATGCCACAGTTAAAAGCAAATTACATGTTTAACGAATTTTATTGTTAATATAATCTCTATGTTAATATTAATCAATACCACCGTTTGAGAAATGCTACTGTCTTGCTTTCTTTCCCATTTAGGTAAGGTAGATGCTTCTTTTTGTTGGCTTCTGTGTCATCCACCGTTATTGACCACTAATTGTTTCCTTTGCACCTCTGTGTAAACAGGGTTATCTACTTCACCTCGTTGCCATTGTGACCTTTTGTTGCACTGCACAAAACACTTTTGTTTTAAGAGTGTTTTGTGCAGTTCAAGCAAAATGTCACACCGACAACGTTGCTTGATTGCTTGATCTTAGTGGAACTGCAGAAGAGGAGATCTTACTTCCTATCCATTAAGGCGAATTTGGTTCAGATCTTCTTGTGAGTTGTTTGAATTCCGCATCATGAGAGGTCAGTACTAGCCTTCTTTCACATGATTCTGCAGTGTGCTTTCATATGTTGTGCTACTTGTACGATAATGTTGCTTGATTTTAGTGAACTGCACAAATGGAGACAAGACTTCCAATCTGTATGTGCACCGTAATATCCCATTGAGGTAAGATAAGGATATTTCACAACTACTGGCCTGTATTTTGCCACTTTCATCAGAAAATTAAGTTTAGTACTATACTTGTGCTCCCTAATTGACATGCCAAATCTTACATTGAAGGCGAAGCTTGTCTGTTATTGAACCAAGTGATGAAGGGGAAGAACAAGCGGAAGAAAAACAAAAATCAACTCCCGGTGCTGTAATGAAGCACTGGAACTATGATGACACAAGTAATGATATAGTTTTCCATCTTAATTTATTGCTATGGCTGGAACGAGCAATTGTTTTGCCACTGATTTGATGCCACTCTTAATGTAATATGTAATTATCTCTACTTGTGCAAACAGGGACCTTCTTTGAAGATACCATATATTTTAGTGGAACTGCACAAGAAGATGTTGGAAACATTAAACTAATCGAGGAGTATATAGTAAGCATGGCCACCACCGTAGATAGCAACAGATGGTTCCGGAGAAGTGCTTCATCTGTATGCTCTACACAATAAGCCTCCTGACAAAGGTTGGTACTCGCCCACTAATTTCATCCATATGATTGAGCTTTGTCATCTCTATTGGTGTTGTGCTACTGTTTAGATATTGTCATGAAAAAGTGGTATTGTCCTTGAGAAGTGCTTCATCTGTGTTGTTTTAAATAATTCCTTTCCTTTTTTTCGAGCAAACAGGGATGCTAGCATTTAGTAGTCCTCTTGTCTTTGCACAAAAGGATCATCTTCCTCTAAAGAAGAATATAGAGTACGTGAAGTGACTAGTTCCGATTATGCCAGGATGAAGAAGCCCTGTCTATCTTCTCATCAGAAGGAGCAGTTGAAGGATGGTTACATTACTCCCCACAAGACCAAACTAACTTCAGCTCAGAAGGACTGACAAATCTCCATTTTTTTGCTGTGATGCGCGAGTACAATGTTGTTCTAGGATTCTTTCTGGCGAGTTCCATTTTTCTAAAAGTGTGCTCTACATGGACCATGTATGTGCCTGTTGAAACTGTCAATTCATAGTACAGTTTGCTTTATACTAATCACTTTTTTGTATTTGTTCAAACAAGGGCGCTCAGCTTGCACTACTACAAACCAGCTATAGCCAATATGGACACTAATGGCGCATTGTACATGTGGTGCGCCATTACTAAATACTAATGGCGCACCATGTGTTGGTGCGCCATTAGTGTGCAAATACTAATGGCGCACCACATCCACGGTGCGCCATTAGTAAATTTTTTTTATTTTTTCAAAACTACTAATGGCGCATCGTGGGATGGTGCACCATTACTAGTTCAACTAGTAATGGCGCACCATCCCACGGTGCGCCATTAGTAATTATGTTTCAATTTTTTTTCAATTTTTTTTATTTTTATTTTTTAAACTACTAATGGCGCACCACTCACAGGTGCGCCATTAGTAATTTTGTTACAAATTTTGTTTCAATTTTTTTTTTGAAAAAATACTAATGGCGCACGGTTGGGGTGGTGCGCCATTACTACTTGAACTACTAATGGTGCACCACCCCCACGGTGCGCCATTAGTAACTTGCCCATTCCACCGAATGCACCCCCCCCTGTGGACCGCCTTTTCAGTTTTAAAAAAAATAAAAGAAAATGATGGAAATGTCAATAAAATAAAATAAAATAAGTTTCCCATGTGATATGTGGTCTAGTTGTTGGGAAAATTAACAAATATGAATTTTGACTTTATTTGCAAAATCTCTCTGGAATTTCTTAAAATGGGCATAACTTTTGCATACGAACTCGGATGAAAAAGTTTTTTATATGAAAAATCATCTACTCAAAAAGTTACATCCGAATTTAACCGGGGGAACCCCGTTAAACATTTTCAAAATCCTCAAAAACCTAACAGAAAAAAGATACGGGGCTTTCAAGATCTAGAGGCAAAAAAATTCAAACTAGTAACAGAAAAAAATATTGGTTTTGAATTTTTTTTGGAATTTTTTTTTCAAAAAATGATTCGTAATATGACAGGGAAGTTTGAAATATTTTTCAAAATTTCATCATACTCATGAATATGAACAAAGTCCTAGACATCAACAAGGTTTAATAGGATTGATATGATAGATATATCAACAAGTGGCTATTATGTGAGGTGGTGCTGGGGTTGGATAGAACCGCGAAGTTAAGCGTGCTCGGGCTGGAGTAGTGTGAGGATGGGTGATCTTCCGGGAAGTTTGACCACTTAGTGCGATTTGACTTGAGATTAAGCATATTGACCTGTGATTAAGAAAAAATTGAAATTTTTTTTAAAAAAAAAATATTTCTGAAAAAAATTTGAATTTTTTTTTTTAAAAATTGTTACTAATGGCGCACTTCTATGTGGTGCGCCATTACTAAGTCAGATAATAATGGCGCACCGTGGCAGATACTAATGGCGCACCAGTGGTGCGCCATTAGTAAAAAATACTAGTGGCGTGGTACTAGTGGCGCACCAGTAGTGCGCCATTAGTAGGCAAAATTGGTGCGCCACTAGTAGGCCTTTTTCTAGTAGTGTTGATTTCAATGGGAACTGCACAAAATGTTCATGAATACATCGAATCATTCCTTTCCACCACAAGAAAGGAGGTGCCGATAAGTTCAAGGCGTTGCAACATATGAGGGCGAAATCATACAAGCTACGCGCGAATTTGGTTGGTTTTGGTGGAACTGCACAAAAGGAACAGCTGGTTTATTTAGCACGAGGTGCCATGTCAATGTCCGAATTGATGGCAAACCCTGCCCATTCCACAATCGTAGGCATTTGATATTTTGGAATGGGACAACCTTGTCAAATTTTGCTCATTGATTTTAGCAAGACATGCGTTTGATATTTTCGAATGGGACGCCCTTTGTTGTCAGCAGCGTCGATCAATTTTTCTTTATTCTTTAGTTGTGAAGTAAATATTGCCTCTGACATGTGAGTCGCTGAGATGCATAATCATCGATTGTTTTGAATGTTCTCTATGAATTGCCAGGCCTGTGTGTTTGATTGCAATGTACAGAAACGCTAAAAAGCTTCTCAAACTCTTTGTACTCCTTATGTTCCTTTTTACTTCGCACATTGTGAAAGTACATACTTTTTTGTATAAGATTGGTCAAACTAGAGATACTTTGACTGCAGACAAAACTTGTATGCAGACTAGAAAGGATCGGAGGGAATACATGTGAAACTGCTGCAAACGAGGTGATCACCCTTGGAATAATGCTAGTACGTATTGTTTTCCATGTTCATCCAATGCCAGTGATACAGGAATTCGAACTAATCAAAACAAATTCATTCATACATGGTCGGATTTCATATAAACAGGCCGGATTTCATTACATTTCATACATTCTTCAACTAAAAGGGGGTGCGCTAGAGGTATAAGTAATTAACCGAAGCTACCCACCTGTGTCCCGCTGAGCCGAACAGAAGCTTCAGTGACTTAACTGCAGGTGCAGTTCCGTAACTGACATGTGGCCTGTTGGGCCCACGTGTCAGTCAACCAACTGCACCAGCAGTTAAGTAGAAGCAGCGTTCTTCTCCAGCGCAGCTCTCCGACTCCACGTCGCCGCCAAGAAGCTAACCGGCCATCAATGGTCAACCCGCCTAGCTTGGCTTCAACCGGAGGGTAGCAGCGGTGGCCTTACTTGGACCCGAGCGGCGGCGACCTACCGTGTTCTACTCTTCCTCGTTTTCTTTGTGGCGCGGCCTCGTTGGCAGCGGGGCGGGGCCTCGGCGGAGCCGGCAATGTCCTCTGTCTTGTTGCCGGCGGGCGGCACCTCAGCGAAGCGGTGGAAATCCTCCCCCACGTTGCCGGCAGGGTGGGGCCTCGGCTGAGCCGGCGATGTCCTCTGCCTCGTTGTTGGCGGGGCGGGGCCTCGGCGGAGCCGGCGGTGTCCTTTGCCTCGTTGTTGGCGCCGCGGGGCCTCGGCGGAGCAGGGCCTCGTCGACGCCAGCGGAGCGGCGAATCGTCGGAGCCGGCATTGTCCTCTGCCTTGTCCTCGGTCTCGCCAAACAGCGCCTCGCCCGCTTCATCGCCCTCTTTGCTAGCCTCTTTGTAGGCGGCCGCAGCCTCCATCACCCGCATGCGGTACCGCCAGCGCTCGAGGCGGCCCTTGCGGGCGGAGCGGTACGAGTCGAGCAGCGCCTCCTGCTCCGCCCGCTCCGCGGCGATCTGCTCCTCCGCCTGCAGGTGCTCCTGGAGGAGATGGTGGTTGTAGGCGGCGTCGGCCTGCCCCTCCCGAAACTGCTCCTCACGCATCTGCCTCACCCGGTCCATATATTGGGCACGGGCCTCGCCGATGGTCATGGTGCAATGCACCGGCGAGGATGGCGCGGAGGACGGGGTTGGCGCCGGATCGTCGACTACCATGTTCTCCATTGGGACGTCGTCGTCCTCCGGCTGCCTGCCGGCCAGCCGGTCGACAGCAATGGCTGCCATCTCCTTGTGGTCCGTCGTCCGCCCGTCCCGAAGAGCGCTGGAGCGCGAGGAAGCCATGGTGGGCAGTAGTGGTGTGGACAGGAGAAAGGGAACGGATGCGGATGACTGCGGCTATGGCCAGCGCAGCAGTTTATATAGCAATGGTGGGCGGGCGGAGGGACGGACATGTGGCACCGGAGTAGCCGCCTCGGCAACCGTGTATCATTAATGTGGGCGGCAGATGGACAGACGGACGGCACTTGTGTCGTTTGAAGGCGGAGCAATCGCCTACACCGGGAAGCCGGGCGGGCGGCGCTGACTGTTTCACACGGAAAGCGCGCGCGGGCGAGGAGATGACTTTACTTGGAGAGGATGACAATGTGGACCCACCAGGTCCATAGCCTCACGTACGCAACTGCCTCCTTATTATATATATATAACTATAATTTATTTTGCTTCCTCCTGGTTTCCTGACATCACGGTCCCACACCATTGTCAACCTATGTAGTAGTCAATAAACGAGAGAATTGCACAAGAAGCGGCCGACAGCTGGGAATAAGCAGCTCGAGCAGTATTTGTGTTTTTGAGGTGTGAGCACTGCAGAGTTTTTTCGATGTTTAGCCCATATATTAATTTTTCTCCTCTGAACAACAACGAAAACATCGCTGCAGGTATTAACTGGGCGGGCTGTGGCCCGTCTACCCAGGCCAGATATCCAGCGCAAATATTAATTTTTTACAAGCTGAAAATGGCTAACCCAGCTATACTTTTTTTTAGGAATACCCAGGCAAGGTCAAGTTGTTATTCTCCGCCCCGCTGGGCTGCAAATCTTTCCTAGGAGGGATGCATTAGGCTTAACAAGAATATGGGATTTAAAAAATAATAAATGGGATGTAATTATAAAAACTGGGCAGCAACTATAAAAAAATGCACCAAACACGTGATTATTTTATAAAATATTTTTTGGATATTGAAAATTTTAATTTCGTTAATTGTTGCGAGCGCAATGTTTCGTTAGATTTTTACGTAATATAAATTTATATTGAAATTGTATTTAATCTGACTAGAAATTTCGGGATAAAAATATTTCAGATCCCATCAAAATGTGAGAAATTTTATTTCTGTTTTGAACGGTTGGTTGAAATGGGCTGTACTTTTAAGAAACTGTAAATGGGCTGTAGTAAATTCCATTAGAATTCAAAAATGGGCTACACATTCTTACAAATCTCAAATGGGCTATAAGTTCTCTGCCACACACTTCTGGCCTTACTAAGTTGACGCGTCCCCTAAAAAAACAGAGTTGGCGCGTATGAAAGGCTTTGTCAACTTATAGTCAACACACGGTTCTAGCAGCAGTGGCCGTTGGATGTCCATCCAATGGATGCCGTGCTTCTTCTTCAATCTCGGATATTCTAGCTTCACCCGCCCAAAAAATGATTCCTCCCCCTGACATCTGGGGTGCACCATTTCGGAAGCTGACCTGTGGGCCTACTAAGTTGACGTACCAAGGGCTTTGTCAACTTAGTCAATATAAACGATTCTAGCTGAAGTGACCGTACGATGTCCATCCAACGGCCGTCGTGCTTCTTCAACCTCTGGTCTTCTTGCTCCAGCCGCCCAAAGCAGCGCCGGTCGTGCCGCCTGCTCCTGCCTCCCGTGGCCGGTTGTGCTGCCGCGGAGGCCTCACCGCCCCCTACTACTCCCACCGCTGGCCAGGCCATCCCTCCACTCACCCACACCCCCTGTTATTCTGCGGCGACAGCAGCGCAACCGAACCAGTGAACCCTCGTACTCCTCTCCGCGTGTGCATCCACTGCCGCGTCTTCCCCGGCTCCGCGTCGTCCCCTTAATAGGCCTCGCCGTCGTCCACCGCCCTGGTGCTCTCGGCGCGGCGTGGTCAACGTGGTCAAGGAACGACTTCCATCGGACGTGGACTGTACATGGAGAGGCTGACAGCTGGGTCCACGGCAGCCGCAAGGAAGTGCCTCCTTATTACGCGGAAAATAATTATTCCTCCACCTGACAGCGGGGACCCACCGGACGGGCCACCAGTATTTTGCGAAACAAATTGTTTCCCCCTGACTGCTGGGACCCACCGGACGGGCCACCGTATTTCACGAAAAAAAACGCTCCCCCCGCTGTCAGCTCGGACCCACCGGAAGTGCCTCCTTATTACACACAAAAAATGAATACTCCCCCGGCTAGCTGGGACCCACCTTGGTGGGAGGCTGACTTGTGGGCCTACTAAGTTGACGGGGACGAAGGGCTTTGTCAACTTAGTCAATATGAACGATTCTAGCTCCAGTGACCGTACGATGTCCATCCAACGGCCGTAGTGCTTCTTCAACCTCTGGTCTTCTTGCTCCAGCCGCCCAAAGCAGCGCCGGTCGTGCCGCATGCTCCTGCCTCCCGTGGCCGGCTGTGCTGCCGCAGAGGCCTCACCGCCCCTACTATTCCCACCGCTGGCCAGGCCCTGTGGCGACGGCAGCCTCACACCGCAACCGAACCAGTGAACCCTCGTACTCCTCTCCGCGCGGGCTTCCACTGCCACGTCTTCCCCGGCTCCGCGTCGTCCCCTTCCTAGGCTTCGCCGTCGTCCACCGCCGTGGTGCTCTCCGCGCGGCGTGGTCAACGTGGTCAAGGAACGACTTCCATCGGAAGAGTACTGTACGTGGAGAGGCTGACAGCTGGGTCCACGGCCACATCCCAGTTTTTTTGTGATTTGCCAAGTAAGTCGCTTTGTCAGGCCAGTTGGGCTGCAAATCTTTCAAGACGAGGAGAGCTTTCATTCGGCTGGCCGAGAAAATGGCCCATCAATAATGAGAAATGGGTTGTACATTTTTAAAACACATCAAACTGGCAATTAGTTTCAAATATCTTTTTTTTCATTTCAAGATTTTAAATTACATTAATTTTTATGCGTGGAGAATTTGTAGGATTTTATATTGATATACATTTATTTTTAAAATCAGTATGAATGTGAGTCAAAATTTCGGGATTAAAAACAGTTCGGACCGCACTGAAATATGCAAAATTTCGTATAATTTTTTAACCGTGGCCACAATATGGGCTGTAATTCTAACAAAAAGAATATGGGCTCCAAAAAAACCTTAAGAATTAGCAAATGGGCTGTAAATTATTAGAAATAATGGCAGATGGGTTGTATGCTGTTTTCCACAGATTTGAGGCTTTCCTAAAAAAAGGTTGACGCACAAGCACTGACTGTTGGATGTCCATCCAACGGCCGTCATGCTTCTTCAATCTCTGCTCTTCCTGCTCCAGCCGCTCAAACAAGCGCCGGCGGGACTGCCTGCTCCCTCCTCCCCGCGGCCGGCTGTGCTGCCGCGCAAGCCTCACCGCCCCACCGTATTCCCATCGCTGGCCTAGCCATCCCTCTACTCACCCACACCTACTGTTATTCTCCGGCGACGGCAGACGAACCAGTAAACCCTCGTACAGTCGTACTCCCCTCCGCGTGGGAAACAACTGCCGAGTCTTCCCTGCCTCTGTGTCGTCCCCTTCCTAGGCCTTGCCGTCGTCCACCGCCGTGGTGCTCTCGGCGTGGCGTGGTCAATGTGGTCAACGACCGACTTCCATCGGAAGAGTACTGTGCGTGGAGGCGCTGACAGTTGGGTCCACGTCCGCAGCAAGGAAGTGCCTCCTTATTACGCGCAAAATAATTATTCCTCCACCTGACAGCGGGGACCCACCGGACGGGCCACCGTATTTCGCGAAAAAAATGTTTCCCCCCTGACTGCTGGGACCCACCAGCTACACCTTCGCACACAAGCAAGTGCGTCCGGGGGAAAAACAAAACGATTCGCCCCCCTGACTGCTGGGACCCAGCAGCTACATCTTCGCACGCAAGGAAGTGCCTGACAGTCGGGACCCACCTGGTTGAAGCGTACGTAGCATTGTCATTCTGGTCGCGAACGTGTACGTACATATATACTGGTGGATGTAGAGGCGCGCACGTGTCGTAGTAGAGGCGCGCACGTAGCATGTACACGTACGTACAGCAGCCAGGGTGCAAGAAAGAAAATACGGCCACGTATGTGTACATACGGGCGGGGTCTCGAACGCCTACTCGCGCATACGTACGGCGAGGGCTCGTTGACATGGCTGGGTCGGAATGGAGAAACAACGTCGTCGTCGTGTTCATGGGGAGGCAACGGAATGCGTCGTGTTCATGGGGAGGCAACGGAACGCGTGGGAGCCAACCGGCTGGGTCGGAACGTAATGCGTCATCGTGTTCATCGGTAGGGCTTGGACAGAACAACCGATGGAAACGAGGCCTGACGTACGGCAGAACGGAGGAAACGGCCTTGTGTTCGACCGGCCACGTTTGAAACGGGATCCTGTTCATCGGGAGGGGTCTAGCGTACCGCAAAACGGAGGAAACGGACCTCCTACGGTCGAAACAGGGTCCTGTTGATCGGGAGGGGTGTGGCGTACCGCAAAACGGAGGAAACGGACTTGTGTTGGAGCGCTACGGTCGAAACGGGGGTCCTGTTCATCGGGAGGGGTGTGGTGTACCGCAAAACGGGACTCCGCGGGATACTGTTCATCTCCACCGTCGACCCCCTCTAGCCTCCATAGGCTACTTTTCATCCACCATCGACCTCCTCTAGCCTCCACCTGCGACTGTTCATCCACGGACTCCTGTTCATCCAGCCTCCACCACGCGCTACTCCACCGGCTACTGTTCAACCAGCCCTCTCCACGGGCTCCTGTTCAACCACCCCTCCACGGGCTACTATTCATCCAGCCCTCCACCGCCTACTGTTCATTCTGCCCTCCACGGGGTGGTCCTGTTCATCCTGCCCTCCACGGGGTCCTGTTCATCGAGCCCCAACCGGCTCGATCGATTGGGGTCCTGTTCATCCAGAGGCAACACCACGGGGTCCTGTTCATCCACCCCCACCGGGAACTGTTCATCCAAACCCCCCAGCAACGCTCCCTGTTCATCCAGAGGCAGCATCGATCGGCTTCAGTTAGCAGCAGTAGCGAAGGAATCGCTCGATCGGGTTCAGTTAACAGCCATCGATCGATCACTCGGGTTCAGTAATGCGTAGCCTGCAGTGCAATCGCTCGGGTTCAGTTAGAGCCCAACGCCTCGCTCGGGTTCAGTTAGAGCCAACGCCTCGCACACACGCGCGTACGTGTACGAGAGAAACGCGCATCGCTCGGCCTCCGACCTCCCACCGTAACCGGGAACTCCCCGAAATTTTCCTCGCCCTCGCTTCTACCACGGTTTTTTCTGTCATGGACGGCCCAAAGAATGTCATGCAGCTACATCTCCGTCCCGCCCAGGACGAAAAGCCCATTTTCTGTCATGATTTTTTGTCATAGAAGTAGGAGCCCACCACATCTATGATGATACCGGGTTTTGTCACAATTATTGTCATAGAAGTGTCATATGTATGACAGAAAAAAATTTCGTTCGGCCCAAAATGTCGCGGATGTGTCTTTTTTTGTAGTGGTGGGAGGCGTAGGTTCAAGATGGTCTCTCTCAAACAACCCTGCAACCAAATAACAAAGAGTCTCTCGTATCCCCAACACACGCAATACAATGGTAAATTGTATAGGTGCACTAGTTCGGCGAAGAGATGGTGATACAAGTGCAATGTGGATGATAGATATGGGTATTTGTAATCTGAAAATATAAAAACAGCAAGGTAACTAATGATAAAAGTGAGCACAAACGGTATTGCAATGCTAGGAAACAAGGCCTAGGGTTCATACTTTCACTAGTGCAAGTTCTCTCAACAATAATAACATAATTGGATCATATAACTATCCCTCAACATGCAACAAAGAGTCACTCCAAAGTCACTAATAGCGGAGAACAAACGAAGAGATTATGGTAGGGTACGAGACCACCTCAAAGTTATCCTTTCTGATCGATCTATTCAAGAGTCCGTAGTAAAAATAACATGAAGCTATTCTTTTCATTCGATCTATCCTAGAGTTCGTACTAGAATAACACCTTAAGACACAAATCAACAAAAACCCTAATGTCACCTAGATACTCCAATGTCACCTCAAGTATCCGTGGGTATGATTATACGATATGCATCACACAATCTCAGATTCATCTATTCAACCAACACAAAGAACTTCAAAGAGTGCCCCAAAGTTTCTGCCGGAGAGTCAAGGCGAAAACGTGTGCCAACCCCTATGCATAAGTTCACAAGGTCACTGAACCCGCAAGTTGATCACCAGAACATACATCAAGTAGATCACGTGAATATCCCATTCTCACCACAGATAAGCACATGCAAGACATACATCAAGTGTTCTAAAAACCTTAAAGACTCAATCCGATAAGATAACTTCAAAGGGAAAACTCAATCCATTACAAGAAAGTAGAGGGGGAGAAACATCATAAGATCCAACTATAATAGCAAAGCTCGTGGTACATCAAGATCGTGCCAAATCAAGAACACGAGAGAGAGAGAGAGATCAAACACATAGCTATTGGTACATACCCTCAGCCCCGAGGGTGAACTACTCCCTCCTCATCATGGAGAGCGCCGGGATGATGAAGATGGCCACCGGAGAGGGATTCCCCCCTCTGGCAGGGTGCCGGAACGGGTCTAGATTGGTTTTCGGTGGCTACAGAGGCTTGCGGCGGCAGAACTCCCGATCTATTCTGTTCCTTGATGTTTTTAGGGTATATGGACATATATAGGCGAAAGAAGTCGGTCAGGGGAGCCACGAGGGGCCCACGAGGGTGGGGGGCGTTTGGGGTAGGGCGCGCCTCCCTGCCTCGTGGCTTCCTCGAAGCTTCCCTGACGTCTACTCCAAGTCTCCTGGATTGCTTCCATTCCAAAAATAACTCTCCCGAAGGTTTCATTCCATTTGGACTCCGTTTGATATTCCTTTGTTTCGAAACACTGAAATAGGCAAGTAAACAACAATTTGGGTTGGGCCTCCGGTAAATAGGTTAGTCCCAAAAATAATATAAAAGTGTATAATAAAGCCCATTAAACATCCAAAACAGAATATATAATAGCATGAATACTTCATAAATTATAGATACGTTGGAGACGCATCAGTGAGCATTGTGCCTCTCTTTTATTTTTAATAACTTATTACAACTCCGGACTTTTTTGTGTTCAGTATGCACCATTCAAAGCCACGTCATCAACTTTAAACCCTTTCTTACATAATTTGGATGGTGTCATCATTTCAAAATGCATCATTCAAAGCCACATCATCAATTTTCAACCCTTTCTGACTTCATTTGTTATTTTTCATGCATTTACTGATTTTTTGAGCTATAAGACCCTGAAATTGAAAAGCATTTCAAATGAACTCTGAAAAGGTTGAAAGTTGGCATGGTATCATCATTTCACCCACATAGCATGTGCTAAAAAGTTTAGAGGGTTACGGGAAAAACTGGATGCACTTCGTGTACAAAACGGACAATCTCGTTCGAAGTATCAGGGTTTCGGACGAAAACTCATCTGTTACAAAGGGATTTCATTTTTTTGAACTTATTTGAACTCCAGACTTTTTGTGTGTTCAAAATGCACCATTCAAAGCCACATCATCAATTTTCAACCCTTTCTGACTTCATTTGTTATTTTTCATGCATTTACTGATTTTTTTTGAGCTATAAGACCCAGAAATTGAAAAGCATTTCAAATGAACTCTGAAAAGGTTGAAAGTTTGCATCGTATCATCATTTCACCCACATAGCATGTGCTAAAAAGTTGAGAGGGTTACGGAAAAAACTGGATGCACTTCGTGTACACTACTAGGAACATGCTTATACACAGTAGCATAGTAGTAGCGCTGTAAAATAGTAAGCGCTACTGCTACTTAGCAGTAGCGCTCGGGAACTACAAGCGCTGCTAATATGAGCATAGCAGTAGCGCTGGAAATAGAAAATGCGCTACTAGTAAAACTGACAGACCGTTCCAGGTATGCTAGGGATACTAGTAGCACTCATTGGTAGAAAGCGCTACTACTATTGATCTTAGCAACAACGCTTTTTCTCTTACCAGTGCTACTGATATATTCAGTCCCCTCCTAATAAGACCAAAGTTTAGTCCCACCTCGCTCCGCGAACAGAATTTGTACCACCATAAATATGGTGCTTCTCAAACCATCACAACCACTTGGTCTTCATTGAACTCTATGTGTAGGATTTGTGGCCGCAATAGAATCTTCATCGGTGCTTAAACCGGAGAAGATTCCTATTGACAATTTAGATTCTACACAAAAAGATCATTGATGACCAATGTATTTTTGAATTTTTTTACATGCTTAGCGTTAGCAGTAGCGCGTTTTTACGGAGAGCGCTACCGCTATTGGTTTTAGCAGTAGCGCTTTTCCACAGAAAGCGCTACTGCTATAAACTTTAGAAGTAGCGCTTTTTACGGACAAGCGCTACCACTAAGGGCCCTTATCCAAACCGGCCGACCCCCGCGCGTCACTCTCCCCCTCACACTCTCTCATTGCCTCTGTCGCCTTCATCGCCCTCGCCGCCGTCGCCGCCACCGTCGCCGTCGCCGTCCTCCTCCTCCACCCCAAGGTCGATCCCTCCCTCATCCTCCTCCCTCCTCCTCCTCCTCCCTCTCCGATGCCGGCGCCCCCTCCTCCTCCTCCCTCTCCGCCGGCGGTCCCCTCCTCCTACTCCCTCTCCGG
>NC_057802.1:26376899-26379181 GCF_018294505.1 Triticum aestivum
CCTCCTCCCTTCTCCTCCTTCCTCCTCCTCCTAGCCTCCTCCCACCTCCTCCTCCCCCTTTCTGTAAATAGGTTTTAGTTTTTGTTAAATGTAGGTTTTTGTTTTTAGTAAATGTAGGTTTTTAGTATATTTTGTTTTTAGACAATTTGAATAAGTAATTTGAAAAGAATAAGTAAATGTAGGTCTTTTGAATAGAATAGGAAATTTTTAGAAATTTTGAATAAGTAAATTGGAATAGAATAAAATATGAAATTGAAAAAAAATTAAGTAAATGCAGGTCTTTTGAATAGAATAGGAAATTTTAGAAACTTTGAATAAGTAAATTTGAATAGAATAGGAAATTATAAGTAAATTTGAATAGAATAATTAAATGTAGCTTATGGAGTTTCACTAAGTACTAAGATGACGATAATAATGTTTTTGTTTATATTTTGTTTTTGCAGAAATCAAGGAGCCCCTGCATCATCCCCGCCGCCGTCCGTCGTCACCGACCCCCTCCGACCTCGATCGAGGTGAGACCAGCCACCCCATGTTGTTAATTTAATTTAGGTATTTTAGGTGTTTAATCTTCGAATAATGTAGTATGAACCCTAGTTATGATCGAATCATGTTCAAAATGTAGGTTTTTAATTAGGTGTAGTTAATAGAATTTAGGTGTTTTAGGTGTCACATTTGTTGTTATTTTTTAGTTAAAGCAATTATTCCCGCATCGACGTCGACGATGCCTATCCCGCATCCTCGTCGTCGACTCGACGGAGGAGGCCTGAGCTTGGTGAGGAGCCATGTCCGGGACTGGGCTCCGCCGGGCTGGTACTGGGAGGTGCTACCTTCCGGGGGGCGCAGCTTGGTGAGGAGCCAGCCCGTCGTTGACCCGAACCTTCTTTGGTGGCGGTCGTGTGGGCCAGTGACGGTGCGGAGGCTTGAGGACCCCGCGGAGGTGGTACGTCACCGTGTCAGCGAGGAGGACGAGCACGTCCATGGCACATGGTTGCGTTGGAGGGCAGGTTCTCCAATACCTGGGAGGTTCTTCAGGGATCTCACTGGAGCTATGATCCTGTGATGGTTCCTTCTCTTTGGGTGTCCACTGCCCGCGCCGATACCCATCGTTCGCTACGGTTTTAGCTGTATTAGTGATGTTATATGTATGATACTATTCGGGATCTATTAGTGACAATATTCGACGATGTACGGACGAAAGAGATGGTTTAGTTTTGCTTATTGAATG
The DNA here is from genome assembly GCF_018294505.1 of Triticum aestivum. Classification (NCBI taxonomy): domain Eukaryota; kingdom Viridiplantae; phylum Streptophyta; class Magnoliopsida; order Poales; family Poaceae; genus Triticum; species Triticum aestivum. The sequence goes on from NC_057802.1 coordinate 26,378,125, forward strand.
AATGCTAATTTGAATACTAATTTATTTTATGATTTGGTTTTGCTTATTGAATGCTCAAATTGGAAAACTACTCCATCAAGTTTGAATGCTCATATGATGTAGATATAAACATGTATATCTTGTGTTGCTCAAATAGGATATGTGCTTGCCCAAGTGGCCGGCCATGTTTGCAGGTTACACCTCCTATAGTGGCCTATGTTTTGCCGGAGTGTTGATTAATTTCCGTTCCGGCAAATTTTAAGCGCTCGATATGTCCTTTTTTAGCAAAGGTCATGCCAGATTTCTCCGTGAATTCTGGCATGACTTGTGCTAGAATATGTAGGAAATATCAAGTGGCCTGGATTTTCTCGAAAACTAATTAAACGACATTTCGGGTTGACTTTAAGTCTGTCGAGGCTCCATCACCGAAGGTCGAAAAATCAGTGAGGGAGTGCATCCACCATATATGAGAGAGGACGAAGAAGCCCGACTATTGTCGTGGGGGTCATTTTTCCTTCTTCTCCTTGTGCTAGACCTTTGTTATGCACTAGGGGAAGGAGGAATAACGACCATCACCGACGGTCGAAAAATCTATGAGGGAGTGTATCCACCATATATGAGAGAGGACGAAGAATCCCGACTGTTGTCGTGGGGGCCGTTTCTCCTTCTTCTCCTTGTGCTAGACCTTCACTACTAGGAAAAGGGCTATAGATAATATGGACACTAATGGCGCACCACACATGTGGTGCGCCACTACTATATACTAATGGCGCACCATGTGTTGGTACGCCATTAGTGTCCAAATACTAATGGCGCACCACATCCACGGTGCGCCACTACTAACAATTTTTTTTCAAAACTAGTAATGGCGCACCAGGGGATAGTGCGCCATTACTAGTTTAACTAGTAATGGCGCACCACACCCTCGGTGCGCCACTACTAACAATTTTTTTATTTTTTTAACTAGTAATGGCGCACTAGGGGACAGTGCGCCATTACTAGTTTTAACTAGTAATGGCGCACCACACCCTCGGTGCGCCACTACTAACTTGGTGCGCCATTACTAGTTTCTAACTGT
>NC_057802.1:26379516-26432078 GCF_018294505.1 Triticum aestivum
AAAAGAAAATGGTGGTAATGTCAAAAAATAAAATAAAATAAGTTTCCCATGTGATATGTGGTCTAGTTGTTGGAAAAATTTACAAATATGAATTTCGACTTTATTTGCAAAATCTCTCTGGAATTTGTAAAATGGGCATAACTTTTGCATACGAACTCGGATTAAAAAGTTTTTTATATGAAAAATCATCTACTCGAAAAGTTACATACGAATTGAATCGGGGGAACCTTGTTCAACATCTTCAAAATCCCCAAAAACCTAACATAACGAAAGATACGGGGCTTTTAAGATCTAGAGGGGGAAAAATGAAAAAAAATCAAACTTACTAGTGGCGCACCATTTGCTAGGTGCGCCACTAGTAACAGAAAAAAAATTGGTTTCAAAAAAAAATTTGGAATTTTTTTTCAAAATATGATACGTAATATGACCGGGAAGTTTGAAATATTTTTTCAAAATTTCATCACACTCATTAACATGAACAAAGTCCTAGACATCAACAAGGTTTAATAGGATTGATATGCTAGATATATCAACAAGTGCCTGTTAAGTGAGCTGGTGCTGGGGTTGGATAGAACTCTGAAGTTAAGCGTGCATGGGCTGGAGTAGTGTGAGGATGGGTGACCTTTCATGAAGTTTGACCACGGAGTGCGATTTGACTTGAGATTAAGCATATTAACCCGAGATTAAGCCATAGTGACCCGAGATTGAGAAAAAAACGAAATAAAAAAATTTAAAAAAATTTGAAAAAAATATTTGTGAAAAAAAATGTTAGTAATGGCGCACGTCTATGTGGTGCGCCATTACTAAGTCAGATAGTAATGGCGGACTGGCGCACCTGTAGTGCGCTAGTGGCGCACCTGTAGTGCGCCATTAGTAGGCAAAACAGGTGCGCCACTAGCAGGCCTTTTCCTAGTAGTGCTTTGTTATGCACTAGGGGAAGGAGGAGTAACGACCATCACCGACAGTCGCAAATGTCAAAGAGGAATCAGTGAGGGAGAGTCTACACCATATAGACTCGGCAGATCGATAGTCAACCCGTGATGAATAATAATGATATAATTTAATTTTTATAGTACATATATTGAATTGTACAAGTTTAATCTTTGAATTATGAACATAGGAAATGTCCTCATCAGACGACGAAAGTCTCCCAGGGGAGTGCAGCTGGTGCAACGACGACTGAGGTCTGTGCGACATGCCTCACCTGGACGAAGATCGGCGCTTTAGCATTAAGCTCCAGGAGACCTTCGATGTTGAAATGGTACGCAACGACGACAAGTGTTTTTTCGTAATTAATTAAACACGACTTCAACTATTTCAACGTGTAATTTTCATCTTTTACAATTTGACTAGCTTATCCCATGCCATGCAAGACGCTATGTCTTGGAGAGGATGGGTTTTGAAGACCATGAAAGTTTGGAAACAAAGAAAATTCACCTAAGGACCCATCATGGTATGGATTTTGAAGTAAATCTGTACAATTCTCAGAGTGTAACCCATTTTGGTTGCCCAAATTGGGAAGCACTTTGCAAGATGTATGGTTTTATGAGGATATGCTTGTCACCATGGATCTAAGTGATCCTGACATCAAGCAAGACAATATGGACATTTGGGTCCTTGTTGATACGCTTCCAATTCTACCGCTATGTGAGTTTCTCCAACATAGTTATTAACTAATTTATATTGTTTATTTCAAAATAGTTGACTCCATTGACAACTTATTTTCATTCTTCAAACAATGTGCGGAAGATGGTAGACAAAACCCACTACACCGATGGCTCCGAGTTAACTTATCAGGACAAAAATCATCTGGTCGCATTTTTTACTGACCTTGAGAATTACAATACATATTATCATACTCCTCCAAATTATGGTCAATACGTGCCACTAGTGCACGTGTTGAACAACAGTAACTTCCATGGAGATGCCCTGGTAAGATTTTTTTTACTATTACGACATCCGTGCATCTTTTGCATACTTCTAAAACTGAACTACATTGCTAACTATGAAGTTATTACTATGTTTTTCAACGGAAAATCCCGATGGATTGTGTGCCTCATTTGATCTATCAGAATGGTCGCCTTGATGTTTTGAACATATAGACAGGTCATCCTACGAGTCTCACTTGTCCATATCGGATTTCCAGAACCGGTGAACACATGGTAATCAAAGAATGTAAAAAATGTATGGACAGTCGTAAGGAGGTTCTTGGAAGCAAGATTGTGCGAAAGGCAAGAATTGGAGACAGGATAATCTTCATTCTCCATAATGGAGAGTCAGGGGCTATCTTGTTTTATGCTATTTTACCTAGGAGAAGGTAGTAGGTCCTAGTTAATAATACTCATGATCATGTGCTAAGAACAATTAAGTAGGATCGGTTAGATGACTATGATGATGATGTGGTATCGAGTAGAAGTTGTATGATCGATGATGATGAGTATGACTTGTTATTATGATACCAATGATGAGTTATTTATTATTGTGATCGATGGTGCATGATGCTAAGTTGTTATATGAGCATGATTACTTATTATATATAACAGTGGGTGAAATGAACCTGGATTAGATTCAAGTGGAGGCAACATGTGGCGCACATCGAAAGTACTACTAATCCAAGTTTGGATTAGAGTAGTACTTTCGACATGCTCCACATGTTGCCTCCACTTGAATCTACTCCACGTTCATTTCACCCACTGTTATATATAATAACTAATCATGGTCATAAAATCATGTGATGAAAGTACTGTATATATAACCACACAATGAAAATAAGTTGTATTTTTAAAAATACAGGAAAATTTTGTAGCAGCGCTTTTTAGAACAAGCGCTACTGCTACTTACAAGTAGCAGTAGCGCTGTCCAAAGGAACGCGCTACTGCTAACTAGGTATAGTAGTAGCGCTCCCTTTCCAGCGCTACTGCTACTAGTTAGCTGTAGCACCTTAGTGGTAGCGCTTGACCCAGCGCTACTGCTATGCATATTTCAAGCGCTACTACTAGGGTTTTCCCTAGTAGTGGTACAAAACGGACAATCTCTTTCAAAGTATCAGGGTTTCGGGCGAAAACTCATCTGTTACAAAGGGATTTCATTTTTTTTGAACTTATTTGAACTCCAGACTTTTTGTGTGTTCAAAATGCACCATTCAAAGCCACGTCATCAATTTTCAACCCTTTCTGACTTCATTTGTCATTTTTCATGCATTTACTGATTTTTTTTGAGCTATAAGACCCTGAAATTGAAAAGCATTTCAAATGAACTCTGAAAAGGTTGAAAGTTGGCATGGTATCATCATTTCCCCCACATAGCATGTGCTAAAAAGTTGAGAGGGTTACGGCAAAAACTGGATGCACTTTGTGTACAAAACAGACAATCTCTTTCGAAGTATCAGGGTTTCGGATGAAAACTCATCTGGTACAAAGGAATTTCATTTTTTGAACTTATTTGAACTCCAGACTTTTTGTGTGTTCAAAATGCACCATTCAAAGCCACATCATCAATTTTCAACCCTTTCTGACTTCATTTGTTATTTTTCATGCATTTACTATTTTTTGAGCTATATGACCCTGAAATTGAAAAGCATTTCAAATGAACACTGAAAAGGTTGAAAGTTGGCATGGCATCATCATTTCACCCACATAGCATGTGCTAAAAAGTTGAGAGGGTTACGTCAAAAACTGGATGCACTTCGTGTACAAAACGGACAATCTGTTTCCATTCCACAGCTAGGTACACATCAATGTCGTTGCCGGGTTGCTTAGGGCCTTGGATGATAACTGGCATCATAATGAACTTTCGCTTCATGCACTTCCAAGGAGGAAGGTTATACATACATAGAGTCACGGGCCAGGTGTTGTGATTGTTGCTCTGCTCCCCGAAAGGATTAATGCCATCCGCGCTTAAACCAAACTATATGTTCCTTTGGTCACCTGCAAACTCAGCACGGTACTTTCTCTCGATTTTCCTTCACTACGACCCGTCAGCGGGTGCTCTCAACTTCCCGTCTTTCTTACGGTCCTCTCTGTGCCATCGCATCAACTTGGCATGCTCTTCGTGTTGGGGAACGTAGTATTTCAAAAAAAATCCAACGATCACGCAAGATCTATCTAGGAGAAGCGTTTAGTAATGCGTTTGATGTAGTTGAAAGTCTTCACGATCCAACCGATCCGAGCACCCAACATACGACACCTCCGTGTTCAGCACATGTTCAGCACGATGACATCGCTCGAGCTCTTGATCCAGTTGAGGACAAGGGAGAGTTCCGTCAGCACGACGGCGTGGCGAAGGTGATGACAAAGTTACCGGCGCAGGGCTTCGCCTAAGCACTACGACGATATGACCGAGGTGTGTAACTGTGGATGGGGGCACCACACACGGCTAGGAACAATTGATGTGTATTCTAGGGGAGCCCTCCCCATGTATATAAAGGAGGGAGAGGGAGGGAGGCATCCTAGGGCGCGCCCAAGTAGGAGGAATCCTACTTGGGCCTAGGGCTGCAAGAAAAGCTCGAGGCTCATGAGCCGCTTGAGATTGACTCTTTTTTGACTCGACTTGAGATCGACTCGAAAAGAAACGAGCTGTGTGTGAACACTTTATGTAGATCAACCGAGAAACGAGCCGATCTTGAGCCAATGTTGGCTCGCTCAATTTTAGCTCGATAGCTCGACAAAATATCATTATGTTAAATGATCATGCCATATATTACATGTAAATAAGATAATTTATTACCATATATGTTGTCCATAATTTTTCTCTATTTTAATTACCAACGAACATGGAAACTTAATTAAGTGCAGAGAAGATTTAGGCCTAATTATGGCACGTGGTCGACTATTTGTTAAATATCCTATATTTTTGGCAAAGGTTCCTAGCATATTCGCCTTATTTTTTTGTTTTTCGTCCATAGTTTTATAATTTTTACCATCTCATTTAGCTCGAAACTAGCTCGAGATCGATTCAAGATGGTTACAAGCTGAGCACGAGTCATGTTCTATAGCCTGATCATGAGCTTCACTCAGTTTGAGCTCGCTCGAATTTATATATGAGTTGAGCTGAGCCAACTCCAACTCGATTGAGCTCGACTCATTTGCAGCCCTACTTGGGCCCCTAGTCCAATTCGCCCCCCTACCATATTTGGACAAGGGGGGAAGGAAAGAGGGGGGAGGGGAAGGAAGTAGGAGTCCTTCTTCATACTTTCCTTTTCCTCCTCTCCTTTCCCTTTCTCCCCATGTGGCTGGCCCTATAGGGGCGCACCAGCCCCTTGTGGGCTGGTGTGTTCCCTTACTTGGCCCATTAAGCCCATATCTTTGCCGGGGGTTGCCCGAAACCCCTTCCGGTGACCCGGTATCATCCGGAACACATCCGGTGTCCAAATACCATCATCACATATATGAATCTTTACCTCTCGACTATTTCGAGACTCGTCGTCATGTCCGTGATCTCATCCGGGACTCTAAACAAACTTCGGTCATCAAATCCCATAACTCATAATACAAATCACCATCGAACGTTAAGCGTGCGGACCCTACGGGTTCGAGAACTATGTAGACATGACCGAGGCACATCTCCGGTCAATAACCAATAGCAGAACCTGGATGCTCATTTTGGCTCCTACATATTCTACGAAGATCTTTATCAGTAAAACTGCATAACAACATACGTTGTTCCCTTTGTCATCCGTATGTTACTTGCCCGAGATTCGATCGTCGGTATCATCATACCTAGTTCAATCTCGTTACTGGCAAGTCTCTTTACTCATTTCGTAATGCATCATCCCGTGACGAACTCATTGGTCACATTGCTTGCAAGGCTTATAGTGATGTGCATTACCGAGAGGGCCTAGAGATACCTCTCCAATACATGGAGTGACAAATCCTAATCTCGATCTATGTCAACCCAATAAACACCTTCGAAGACATCTGTAGAGCATCTTTATAATCACCCAGTTACGTTGTGACGTTTGATAGCACACAAGGTGTTCCTCCGGTATTCGGGAGTTGCATAATTCTCTAATGATGTGATCCCGTTCATCGAATGACAACACATGTCTATGGTAAGGAAACATAACCATCTTTGATTAACGAGCTAGTCAAGTAGAGGCATACTAGGGACACTCTGTTTTGTCTATGTATTCACACATGTACTAAGTTTCCAGTTAATACAATTCTAGCATGAATAATAAACATTTATCATGATATAAGGAAATATAAATAAAAACTTTATTATTGCCTCTAGGGCATATTTCCTTCAGTCTCCTACTTGCACTAGAGTCAATAATCTAGTTCACATCGCCATGTGATTTAACACCAATAGTTCACATCGCCATGTGACTAATACTAAAGGGTTTTACTAGAGTTAATAATCTAGTTCACATCGCTATGTGATTAACACCCAAAGAGTACTAAGGTGTGATCATGTTTTGCTTGTGAGAGAAGCTTAGTCAATGGGTCTGTCACATTCAGCGCCGTATGTTTTTTGCAAATTTTCTATGTCTACAATGCTCTGCATGGAGCTACTCTAGCTAATTTCTCCCACTTTCAATATGTATCCAGATTAAGACTCAAAGTCATCTGGATCGGTGTAAAAGCTTGCGTCGGCGTAACTCTTTACGACGAACTCTTTATCACCTCCATAACCGAGAAATATCTTCTTAGTCTTCTAAGGATAATTTTGACCGCTGTTAAGTGATCCACTCCTGGATCAATATCGTACCTCCTTGCCAAACTCATGGCAAGGTACACAAAAGGTTTGGTATACAGCATAGCATACTTTATAGAACCTATGGCTCAGGCATAGGGAATGACTTTCATTCTCTTTCTATTTTCTGTCGTGGTCGTGTTTTGAGTCTTACTCAACTTTACACCTTGCAATACAGGCAAGAACTCCTTCTTTGACTGTTCCATTTTGAACTACTTAAAAACTCTTGTCAAGGTATGTACTCATTGAAAAATCTTATCAAGCGTCTTGATCTATCTCTATGGATCTTGATGCCCAATATGTAGGCAGCTTCACCAAGGTCTTTCTTTGAAAAACTCCTTTCAAATACTCCTTTATGCTTTCCAGAAAATTCTACATTATTTCCGATCAACAATATGTCATTCACATATACTTATCAGAAAGGCTATAGTGCTCCCACTCACTTTCTTGTAAATACAGGCTTCACCGCAAGTCTGTATAAAACTATATGCTTTGATCAACTTATCAAAGCGTATATTCCAACTCCGAGATGCTTGCACCAGTCCATAGATGGATCGACGGAGCTTGCACATTTTGTTAGCACCTTTAGGATTGACAAAACTTTCTAGTTGTATCATATACAACTCTTCTTTAATAAATCCATTAAGGAATGCAGTTTTGATATCCACTTGTCAGATTTCATAAAATGTGGCAATTGCTAACATGATTCGCACAGACTTTAAGCATTGATACGAGTGAGAAAATCTCATCGTAGTCAACATCTTGAACTTGTCAAAAACCTTTCGCAACAAGTCGAGCTTTGTAGACAGTAACATTACCGTCAGCGTCAGTCTTCTTCTTGAAGATCCATTTATTCTCTATGGCTTGCCGATCATCGGGCAAGTCAACCAAAGTCCACACTTTGTTCTCATACATGGATCCCATCTCAGATTTCATGGCCTCAAGCCATTTTGCGGAATCTGGGCTCATCATCTCTTCCTGATAGTTCGTAGGTTCGTCATGGTCAAGTAACATGACTTCTAGAACAGGATTACACAACCACTCTGGTGCGGATCGTACTCTAGTTGACCTACGAGGTTCGGTAGTAACTTGATCTGAAGTTTCATGATCATCATCATTAAATTCCTCACTAATTGGTTCCAATTCGAGAGAAGGTACACTTACCTCATCAAGTTCTACTTTCCTCCCACTCACCTCTTTCGAGAGAAACTCCTTCTCCAGAAAGGATCCACTCTTAGCAACAAAGATCTTGCCTTCGGATCTGTGATAAAAGGTGTGCCCAACAGTTTCTTTTGGGTATCCTATGAAGACGCACTTCTCCGATTTGGGTTTGAGCTTATCAGGCTGAAACTTTTTCACATAAGCATCGCAACCCCAAACTTTAAGAAATGATAGCTTAGGTTTCTTGCTAAACCACCGTTCATACGGTGTCGTCTCAACGGATTTTTAGACGGTGCCCTATTTAACGTGAATGAGCTGTCTCTAATGCATAACCCCAAAACAATAGTGGTAAATCGGTAAGAGACATCATAGATCGCACCATATCTAATAAAGTACGGTTACGACGTTCGGACACACCATTATGCTGTGGTGTTCCAGGTGGCGTGAGTTGCGAAACTATTCCACATTGTTTTAAATGAAGGCCAAACTCGAACTCAAATATTCACCTCCACGATCAGATCGTAGAAACTTTATTTTCTTGTTACGATGATTCTCAACTTCACTCTGAAATTCTTTCAACTTTCCAAATGTTTTAGACTTGTGTTTCATTAAGTAGATATACCCATATCTGCTCAAATCATCTATGAAGGTCAGAAAATAACGATACCCGCCGCGAGCCTCAACACTCATCAGAACGCATACATCGGTATGTATTATTTCCAATAAGTCAGTGGCTCGCTCCATTGTTCCGGAGGACGGAGTCTTAGTCATCTTGCCCATGAGGCATTGTTCACAAGCATCAAATGATTCATAATCAAGTGATTCCAAAAGTCCATCCGCATGGAGTTTCTTCATGCGCTTTACACCAATATGACCTAAACGGCAGTGCCACTAGTATATTGCACTATCATTACCAACTTTGCATCTTTTGGCATCAATATCATGAATATGTGTATCACTACTATCGAGATTCAATAAACCATTCACCTTGGGTGTATGACCACAGAAGGTTTTATTCATGTAAACAGAATAACAATTAATCTTTGACTTAAATGAATAACCGTATTGCAATAAACATGATCCAATAATATTATGCTCAACGCAAACACCAAATAACATTTATTTTAGGTTCAACACTAATCTTGAAGGGAAAGGGAGTGTGCGATGGTGATCTTATCAACCTTGGAATCACTTCCAACACACATCGTCACCTTGCCCTCAACTAGTCTCTGTTCATTTTATAACTCCTGTTTCAAGTTACTAATCATAGCAACTGAACCAGTATCAAATACCCAGGGGCTACTATGAATACTAGTAAAGTACACATCAATAACATTTATATCATATATACTTTTGTTCACTTTGCCATCCTTCTTATCCGCCAAGTATTTGGGGCATTTCCGCTTCCAGTGACCATTTCCTTTGCAGTAGAAGCACTCAGTTTCAGGCTTGGATCTAGCTTTGGGCTTCTTCATGGGAGTGGCAACTTGCTTGTCATTCTTCTTGAAGTTCCCTTTCTTTCCCTTGCCCTTTTACTTGAAACTAGTAGTCTTGTCAACCATCAACACTGGATGCTTTTCTTGATTTCTACGTTCGCCGATTTCAGCATCGCAAAGAGCTCGGGGAATCGTTTTCGTCATCCCTTGCATATTATAGTTCATCACGAAGTTCCACTAACTTGGTGATAGTGACTAGAGAACTCTTTCAATCACTATCTTATCTGGAAGATTAACTCCCACTTGATTCAAGCGATTGTAGTACTCAGACATTCTGAGCACATGCTCACTGGTTAAGCTATTCTCCTCCATCTTGTAGGCAAAGTACTTGTCAGAGGTCTCATACCTCTCGACACGGGCATGAGTCTGAAATACCAATTTCAACTCTTGAAACATCTCATATGCTCCATGGCGTTTCAAAAAAAATTTGAAGTCCCGGTTCTAAGCCGTAAAGCATGGTGCACTAAACATCTCATATGCTCCATGGCGTCATACCGAGCTTGTCAAATGTTCATAACATCTGCATTTGCTCCTGCAATAGTTCTGTCACCTAGCGGTGCATCAAGGACATAATTCTTCTGTGCAGCAATGAGGATAAACCTTAGATCATGGACCTAGTCCGCATCATTGCTACTATCAACTTTCAACTTAGTTTTCTCTAGGAACAGATCATAAATAAAACGGGGAGCTATACGCGAGCTATATATTGTTCTACAACATAGATATGCAAAAACTATCAGGACTAAGTTCATGATAAATTAAAGTTCAATTAATCATTACTTAAGAACTCCCACTTAGATAGACATCCCTCTAGTCATCTAAATGATCACGTGATCCATATCAACTAAACCATGTCCGATCATCACGTGAGGTGGAGTAGTTTTCAATGGTGAACATCACTATGTTGATCATATCTACTATATGATTCACGCTCGACCTTTCGGTCTCAGTGTTCCAAGGCCATATCTGCATATGCTAGGCTCGTCAAGTTTAACCCGAGTATTATGCGTGTGCAAAACTGGCTTGCACCCGTTGTATGTGAACGTGGAGCTTATCACACCCGATCATCACGTGGTGTCTCAGCACGAAGAACTGTCGCAATGGTGCATACTCAGGGAGAACACTTATACCTTGAAATTTTAGTAAGGGATTGACGGTGTCCTGGACTAGGGGGTACTCACCACGTCGTCTCCCGACCAGCTGGATCGGGTCGAGCACCCCCGGGGCAGTTCATTATTGGGCCAGTTCGGACAGCCCATGCCGCATACAAGGAAGACTCCACAAGACGTGGCGCTCAAGCCAAGGACTCCTAAAAACCCTAGGCCTCCGGTGTGTTATATAAACCGAGGCCAGGCTAGTTAATAGATCATTTAAAATTCATTAGATCAATCTCATGGTAGACACATGTACCCTGTATCACACCCATATCAATATAATCAAAAGCAGGATGTAGGGTTTTACCTCCATCAAGAGGGCCTCAACCTGGGTAAAATCCCGTATCCATGTTACCATTGCTCCAAGACGCCTAGCTTAGGACCCCTAATACGAGAGACGCCGGATATAGAACCGACATTGGTGCTTTCATTGAGAGCCTGCTAGGTGTTCGTCGTGGTTTGATGGGAATCAACATCAATAATAAGGTGATGTGTTCCTAATTAGATCAGAATGAATTGATTTTTGCGTGAAGAATTTCCGCTGTCGTCTATTTTGTTTTATCAGCAGGTTAGTTTGTAGTGTGCGGGCGGATAACTGCCGAACTCAACCGAGCCGCGGCAACCGCGGATGTGTTCGGGTAGCACCGAGCAAGACAACAAGGAAGCACATGTGTGCGCTGATTCCAAGGACGTGCTAGCCGGCAAAAGATTTGCCGCCCAAGATAAGTATCCGACCCGGTTTTTTTCTCCGTACTAGTACCTTCTCTTACGTGAAGTTGAGATCAATTTAATCCTAGTACTACTTCTGTTAAGTGCTAATTGATCTGCCCATGTGCCACCTGAAGCTCTAACTGCTGCAACCACGTTGTTGGCAATTTAGACTAGCTCGTTGGAGATCGATTTCGATTCCAGATCAGATCAGTAATTTCTTTTGCGCTGCCGGCGGCTAAGCATTAAAAATCTACATGGCCGAGCACTATCTGACGACGGCGTACGAATATCAGCAATATACTGGTCGGCTGAGCGATGGCTTTGCTCACGCACGTCCCACGAGCCAAGGACAATCCCGCACAGACGACGGCCATCAGGGGATTTCTTTTCTTTATGTTTTTTCCTTTTTAATTCAGCACATAGAAGTCGTTATTGTGCACTCGTACTATGGGAAGGCAGTATTTTCCTTTGCCGCATGACTAACTTAATCAAGTGCCAGTTTTTGCAGCATGACTTTTTAAGTCTAATTGATGAACAGTGCAGCTAGCTTTGCACAGCGGCGTTTTGTTGGGCAACTTTTGTTTTGCATATCAGGCTTTAGGAAAATCATGCAATATTCCATACGCATCCGCTGGCGTCCGTCGCAGAGCGTTTACACTGAGCAGGGACGGTCCATCTATGGAGTAAAGTGTCCATGGAGTACTAGCAAGGGAAGTCATAACCGTGCCAAACTTTAATTTAGCACACTTCTCGATATCGATTGGATGAATGTCACTGTTTTTGCTTGCCTCTATATTCTAATCTATCTAGGTTACTAATTAAGCAATATTTCCCTGATCATTGTTGCAACCCCGTGGAGGCCTAGCTAGCTTCCCCTTGATCAGTATGTCGTTGGGCAGATTAGACGGGGTGCATGCATAGAGCGGCGGCGACAGGCAAGTTGCAATCAATCAGATTGGACAACCAACATGTACGCCGAGCATGCTGCATAAGCAGAAACGTCGGGTTCTGTTTTCCTGTTACATGTACTGTATATATTAAATACACGTCGAATATTGTTCTGCTGCTTTGCATAATTTTTTCTGTGTAGACCTTTAGCGACTGGTTTAAAATTTGGTCCGTCGACGTGATGGTCTGGCCGGTTCCGATCCAAATAGTTTCTCGCTAGCCAGTTTTCAACGGATGCATGAGAGAACAGAGCACGCTGGTACTGGTGCTATTACTAGATGCAAATGCATGAAACGCCCACATATGTCTCTTCGGATTGCTACAACAACAAAAACCAGGTGCTATTAATCCTAGTAATTTTCATTAGTATGGGTTTATTTTTCCCGAGGAATTACTGCTCTGGCTTGCACCATCCTTCGTACACAGGTCCGTCAAATATTTGCCGCATTAACGACGGGCAAGAGATGGTTCGGTAATCGACCTTGACTACGTCACGCGGTCACTTCGGCAAGCCGCCGTCGTCATCCCAATTGGCATAAATCGGCTCGCATGATCACCTTATTGGTCGAATTGCCATACCGACATGTTCGGTTGCCTCGGGGACTCCGGCATCGCTGAGAGAGTTCTACCTCGTCGGGTGTTCGGCGCATGGGCCATATTCCTTTAATTATTCACTTTGCATAAATTATTTATTATGCTACATTTTTTCATTTATTATTATTACTATTATCTCCTTCTTGCACTATTTTCTGTACATAGGTAAATTATCCGGGTTGGGCAGCGCTGTCACCTCGGTTGGACCGGGGGCTTCGTCATCACTTCATTAACCCATGCCGGGAACTTCGGCGTCATACTGCCGGCCTGCTCAGTCGCCTCGGACGGACTGGGGGTTCCACCTCGCCACATTTGTCGTGTTGTGTCGCCACTTCGGAGTGCTGAGCTTTTCGCTCCTCCACCTCGGGACCGGCTTAGGGGCTGGGACCTCATCCTGCTGTAAGCTCGGACCGCGTCATCGATGCCGAACACATTAACCAGCTAAGTCGCTTTAATGCTTAAAGTTCTAAATTTTTAATTTGTGTTCGGTTCGACCATGCTCACATACGTTGTATGTTAAAATAAACTCCCTTTGCCCATGTTAACTGGGGCTCTTAAAATTTACATGAGCCGTTTTATAATATATGTGTTTCTTCTTGTTCGTTGCAAAGTCTTTCTCTATCACTCCTTCCTCGACTCGAGTGTGTGGTCAATAACCGGATAGCCTGGCTTCTCTCTAAAGCCGCTCGAGTTTAGTTCGCTAAACTGGCCCCGGAGAAGCACTCCGCCTTCGGGATAAGGAGCTTGAAGCCGTAGGCTGACCCACTTGAAGTCTTGAGATCGGATGTGTCATGTTGAAGCACGACAGAAGCACAAATTTTTAAGACCAATTTCCGGATTGGCACCAAAATATCGATTTAGTCCGGACGTCAAGCTTTTACATAAGTTTTTGGCTTTTCGAGCTTGTGGCACTTTTTAGCTGTTTGGGGGCTTCCTTTATGAAGCCTTTCCTCTTGCATATGATTATACTTGTATGGCTTCGTTCTTTGTTCGTGTATTACACCACAATATGCACCATGTTGACTTAAGTGTTCCACAAGCTGGGTTGCCTGGCTCCTGTGTTTACCCCTACGTTCCCGATTGTTCGGCTAGGGAGTAAAGGGAGCACCTCTGCGATTGTCACCATCGGGTCATCCGAGCTCGGATGTCAGACTGGGTGAAGCCGAAAGCTAGCGCTCTTATTGTTTTCAGTCATGGTCGGCACACAACGGGACTCATGAGTACAAAAAATCTATTGCACAAGTCTCATAGTAACAATGAGCAACCGAAGAAAGGTATCAGTGGGGGTACTATTTTCTTCGAAGATGCTTCTTACACTTCATCAGTAATATAACATAAGTTCCCTGAGCGCGCTTTGTCTGTTACAGCCTTATGGCCTGATTGCCTGGTTATCGGAAACACCGTCGATGTTCTCAACAGGTGGAGTACATAACACTTTTCGGCCCTTGACCGAAGAGGGAGAAGCCGATGGTTAGTTAAGACGCGTTTAAAGTTCGGATGAACACAGATATGATATAAGTACTTCGAGTTTATATGCATTAGTTTTGAATTGTGTCTTCGGTCAATAGTTGGGTTGCCCGGCTCCAGTGCTTGCCTCCTACGTTCCGCTTTGTTCGGCTAGGTGCGCAAAGGGAGAGCCACTGCGATTGTGCTTCCAGCTAGCATGGTTAAACGCCTCAGTGGAGAAAGCTGAAAACTGACTGTCACAATAAGCGTAAACTGGTGAGCGATCCGATGACTGTATTAAACTATAAAGATCGATAGCGGTCACCCCATGTTAAAATGACGGTCCGTTCATAACATTGGCCGAAGTGTTTACGGCTTGACCTCGACTGTCGCCGAACACTAACCGAGGGCTAGTAACTGGCCTCCCAACTTTAAGCTCCTATGACTAAGTGAAAGTGATAAAGCCCGCATATCTGATTGCCTCGTTTCCGCTAACACAACCACCTTCGAGCACCGAGACGTCGGCTAAGGGTCGTTTTGTTACTGCGAAAACACCCTGCGTATTATCTACAAGGGGGTGCAAGCCGACGATGGGCCACTTTCAACTGATAAACGGTCACAATGGAGTCAAAATAAACATATCATCGGCGTTTGTATTTAATATACGAGGGATGCCTTCCACAATCATCGTTATAAAGCCCTAAATATGCATCAATTTGACTTAAGGTTTTGGCTAAGCTGGGTTGCCTGGCTCCTGTGCTTACCCCTACGTTCCCGATTGTTCGGCTAGGCGGTAAAGGGAGCACCTCTGTGATTGTTACTACCGGGTCATTCGGGTTGGTACCTCAGACTGGGTTAAGCCGAAAGCTAGCAATCTTAAAGGATATAATTGGTCGGGAACGACGGAAGTGAAAATTTTGGTCCATTCAGACCTTAGAGTTCGGGAACTTTCCCCGAACTAAATCCACAGTATTTTTCTCCCACGTTGATCGGAGGTGAGGTTTCATCATGGTCTTCATGACAACCCAAAGAAAGGAACTGATGGTGGGACTATTTTCTTTGGAAGATGTTTCTTACGTTAATAGTAATATAACATATCTCTCCGCGTACCTTTGTTTATAAAACCGTATGGCCGGATTGCCTTGTTTGTCATAAATCTTTGCCCTCATAAAGGCTTTATAAAGTAGGACAAACACTCCCTAGCTACTGGTTGAGGAGGTTGAAGCCGATGGTCGGTCAACAAAGTTTTGTACAGTGCGGATCTGAGCATTAATGGTGTAGAGTACTTGGATACAAAGAATCATTACACATAATTTGTGATTTTACTCCGGATATCGATCCTTAATTTGGCCACCCGTGCCCACATTAAGGCTCGGGGGCTACTGGGCTTCGGGCTTATCATTTGGTACCATCTAGACCTATCCGGCATCAAGCTAACATATCACGGTGACTTCTCACGACCCTTTCTCAGGGGCCCGTCCGCTGATCACTATTGCCTCTAATATATTACGCTGCGTTTCCATTCCTACGTATGCTGCCGAGCTAGGAGTTGATCCTCAGGCCGATTTCGTGAATCGACCTGAGTCTCAGGGGCTACTAGGATCAACAGTTTCATGTTTTCCTTCAGGTGCACTCGGGTTATAGACCGACACACACCTTGAGGGCTAGTGGTTATACATATTGACAGCAAATAAATTTACATGCATCGGAAATAAAATCCGCAAACAATCAGCCCATGACCGAGGTGATGAACTCAAAAGCATTTAGGGATATAGCTCGGATGCAAGTGGCTGGCTCTATAGAGGGCATTTCCGGCATAAAGCTCGGCTAAACTCCTTCAACTTTTTTGAACTAAGGTGATCTATGACACCTCGGATATAGTCCGGCGTTAGAGCTCGGATACAGTCCGGCGTTGGAGCTTGGAGATAGTCCAGCGTTGGAGAGCGGATACAGTCCGGCGTTGGAACTCGGAAGCGGTCCAGCGTTGGTGCTCGGCTGCAAAAGATACCTCGAATGCAGTCCGGCGTTGGAGCTCGGATGCAAGAGGACACCGCCGCACAGGAACAACTTCAAACCCGAAGTGTGGCGTGAAAAATAATAAAGCATTGATAAAGGTCGAGAACTTAAAGGGGCTCCTCGGATACCCGACGTGTAAACTCTTCGGATTCACTTCGGCAATCCTCAAGATCGAAGATGGGGAGATTTGTTGAACCAGTTTTCAAGACCGACAACTGAAGATAAAGAACAGTTCGGAAGAATCGAGGAGCGTCCCCAACTTGAAGACCGGTTCAGGGGGCTACTGACGGTGTCCTGGACTAGGGGTTACTCACCACGTCGTCTCCCGACCAGCTGGATCGGGCCGAGGAACCCCGGGGCGGTTCATTATTGGGCTAGTTCGGACAGCCCATGCCGCATACAAGGAAGACTCCACAAGACTTGGCGCTCAAGCCAAGGACTCTCCTAAAAACCCTAGGCCTACGGTGTGTTATATAAACCGAGGCCAGGCTAGTTAATAGATCATCTAAAATTCATTAGATCAATCTCGTGGTAGACACATGTACCCTGTACCACACCCATATCAATATAATCAAAAGCAGGATGTAGGGTTTTACCTCCATCAAGAGGGCCTGAACCTGGGTAAAATCCCATGTCCATGTTACCATCGCTCCAAGACGCCTAGCTTAGGACCCCTACTACGAGATACACCGGATATCGAACCGGCAGGGATCATCTCATAATGCTACCGTTGTACTAAGCAAAATAAGATGCATAAAAGATAAACATCACATGCAATCAAAATATGTGACATGATATAGCCATCATCATCTTGTGCCTTTGATCTCCATCTCCAAACTACCGTCATGATCTCCATCGTCACCGGCATGACACCATGATCTCCATCATCTTGATCTTTATCAACGTTTCGTCACATGGTCGTCTCGCCAACTATTGCTATCGCATAGCGATAAAGTAAAGCAATTATATGGCGCTTGCATCTTATGCAATAAAGAGACAATCATAAGGCTTCTGCTAGTTGCCGATAACTTTAACAAAACATGATCATCTCATACAACAATTGATATCTCATCACGTCTTGACCATATCACATCACAACATGCCCTGCAAAAACAAGT
Source organism: Triticum aestivum (assembly GCF_018294505.1). Lineage (NCBI taxonomy): Eukaryota > Viridiplantae > Streptophyta > Magnoliopsida > Poales > Poaceae > Triticum > Triticum aestivum. The sequence continues at coordinate 26,396,854 of NC_057802.1, forward strand.
TAGACATCCTCTACTTTGTTGTTGCAAGTTTTACGTGGCTGCTACGGACTTCTAGCAAGAACCGTTCTTACCTACGCATCAAAACCACAACGATTTTTCGTCAAGTGTGTTGTTTTATCCTTCAACAAGGACCGGGCGTAGTCAAACTCAATTCAACTAAAGTTGGAGAAACAGACACCCACTAGCCACCTGTGTGCAAAGCACATCGGTAGAACCAGTCTCATGAACGCGTTCATGTAATGTCGGTCTAGGCCGCTTCATCCAACAATACCGCCAAATCAAAGTAAGACGTTGCTGGTAAGCAGTATGACTATTATCGCCCACAACTCTTTGTGTTCTACTCGTGCATATAACATCTACGCATAGACCTGGCTCGGATGCCACTGTTGGGGAACGTTGTATTTCAAAAAATACCTACGATCACGCAAGATCTATCTAGGAGAAGCATAGCAACGAGCGGGGAGAGTGTGTCCACGTACCCTCATAGACCAAAAGCGAAAGTGTTTAGTAACGCGGTTGATGTAGTCGAACGTCTTCACGATCCAACCGATCCAAGCACCGAACGTATGGCACCTCCGTGTTCAGCACACATTCAGCACGATGACATCCCTCGAGCTCTTGATCCAGTTGAGGACGAGGGAGAGTTCCATCATCACGATGGCGTGGCGACGGTGATGATGAAGTTACCGGCGCAGGGCTTCACCTAAGCACTATGACGATATGACCGAAGTGTGTAACTGTGGAGGGGGGCACCGCACCCGGCTAGGAACAATTGATGTGTGTTCTAGGGGTGCCCTCCCCATGTATATAAAGGAGGGAGAGGGAGGGAGGCAGCCTAGGGCGCGCCCAAGTAGGAGGAATCCTACTTGGGCCCCTAGTCCAATTCGCCCCCCCCCCCTACCACATTTGGACAAGGGGGAAAGGAAGGAGGGGGGAGGGGAAGGAAGTAGGAGTCTGATAACCCACAAGTATAGGGGATCAATTGTTGCCTCTTTCGATAAGTAAGAGTGTCGAACCCAACGAGGAGCTAAAGGCAGAACAAATATTCCCTCAAGTTCTATCGACCACCGATACAACTCTACGCACGCTTAACGTTCGCTTTACCTAGAATAAGTATGAAACTAGAAGTAATTTGTAGGTGTTTTTGGATAGGTTTGCAAGATAATAAAGAGCACGTAAATAAAAAGTAGGGGCTGTTTAGGTAAAGAAGGAATAAAGTTAGTATAGCAAGTGTGGAAAAGTGGTGGTAGGAGTTGCGAAATTGTCCCTAAGCAATTGACTACTTTACTAGACCGATAGCAAGTTTTATGTGGGAGAGGCCACTGCTAGCATGTCATCCCTGACTTGGAATTCTATGCACTTATGATTGGAACTATTAGCAAGCATCCGCAACTACTATTCATTAAGGTAAAACCCAACCATAGCATTAAGATATATTGGTCCCCCTTCAATCCCGTATGCATCAATTTCTATGCTAGGTTGAAGATTCTGTCACTCTTGCCCTCCAATACATAGTCCTATCAACATACAACTAACCCTATGTGATCCACGCGTGCGCTCATATGATGGGCACCAAAGGACATCAACATAACCACAAGCAAATTAAACCAATCATAGAAATTCACCAATTACCGATAGGACAACGAAAATCTACTCAGACATCATAGGATGGCAACACATCATTGGATAATAATATGAAGCATAAAGCACCATGTTCAAGTAGAGGGTACAGCGGGTTGTGGGAGAGTGGACCACTGTAGATAGATGGGGGAAGGTAATGGAGATGTTGGTGAAGATGACGGAGGTGTTGGTGTAGATCGCGGTGATGATGATGGCCCCGGCGGCGTTCCGGCGCCACCGGAAGCGAGGGGGAGAGAGCCCCCCTCCTTCTCCTTCTTCCTTGGCCTTCTCCCTAAGTGGGAGAAGGGTTCTCCCTCTGGTCCTTGGTCTCCATGGCGTGGGAGGAGCGGGAGCCCCTCCGAGATTGGATCTGTCTCTCTATCTCTCTCTGTTTATGTGTTCTAGATTCTGCCCTTTCACCGTTTCTTCTATAACCGGAGATCCTTAACTCCGATTGGATTGAAATTTGAACACGATTTTATCAGGATATTAGCTTTCTTGCGGCAAGAGAAGGGAAACAACCGCCTTACGGGGTGTCCACGAGGGTCAGGGACGCACCTGCCCCCCTGGGGCGCGCCCCCTGCCTCGGGGCTCCCTCGGGCATCATCTCGCGATGATTCCACTTCCAAAAAATCAGATATTTTCCAAAAAAATCTCCGTTAGTTTTTATTTCGTTTGGACTCCGTTTGATATGGATTTTTTGCGAAACAAAAATCATGCAACAAGCAGGAACTGGCACTGGGCACTGGATCAATATGTTAGTCCCAAAAATAGTATAAAAAGTTGCCAAAAGTATGTAAAAGTAGTAGAATATTGGCATGGAACAATCAAAAATTATAGATACGACGGAGACGTATCAGCATCCCCAAGCTTAATTCCTGCTCGTCCTCGAGTAGGTAAATCATAAAAAAAGATAATTTTTGATGTGGAATTCTACCTAGCATAATCTTGATCACATAATCTAATCATGGCATGAATATTAAGACACGAGTGATTCAAAGCAATAGTCTATCATTTGACATTAAGACAATAATACTTCAAGCATACTAACCAAGCAATTATGTCCACTCAAAATAACATAGCCAAAGAAAGCTCATCCCTATAGAATCATATAGTTTGGCCATGCTTCATTTTCGTCACACAAAATGCTCCCATCATCCACAACCCCGATGACAGGCCGAGCAATTGGTTCATACTTTTTGACGCGCTTCAGCCTTTTCAACCCTCACGCAATACATGAGCGCAAGCCATGGATATAGCACTATGGGTGAAATAGAATATGATGATGGAGGTTGTGTGAGAAGACAAAAAAGAGAAAGTCTCACATCGACGTGGCTAATCAACGGGCTATGGAGATGCCCATCAATTGATGTCAATGTGAGGAGTAGGGATTACCATGCAACGGATGCACTAGAGCTATAAGTGTATGAAAGCTCGAACTGAAACTAAGTGGGTGTGCATCCAACTTGCTTGCTCATGAAGACCTAGGGCATTTGAGGAAGCCCATCGTTGGAATATACAAGCCAAGTTCTATAATGAAAATTCCCACTAGTATATAAAAGTGATAACTCAAGAGACTCTCTATATGAAGAACATGGTGCTACTCTGAAGCACAAGTGTGGTAAAAGGATAGTAACATTGCCCCTTCTCTCTTTTTCTCTTTTTTTTGGTGGGCTTCTTTGGCCTCTTTTATTTTTATTTAAAGTCTGGAGTCTCATCCCGACTTGTAGGGGAATCATAGTCTCCATCATCCTTTCCTCACTGGGGCAATCCTCTAATAATGATGATCATCACACTTTTATTTACTTACAACTCAATATTACAACTCGATGTACAGAACAAACTATGACTCTATATGAATGCCTCCGGTGGTGTACCGGGATGTGCAATGATCTAGCGTAGCAATGACATCAAAAAACGGAAAAGCCATGAAACCATCATGCTAGCTATCTGATAATCCCCAAGTGCAGGGAATCATCGTAGCAATTTCCAAAGGTGGAAGTGATAAGTATGGAGTGTCGAACCCACAAGGAGCTAAAGGTAAGATCAATATTCTCTCAAGCCCTATCTGCCACTGATACGACTCTACGTACACCGAACGTTTGCTTCCAACTAGAAACGAGAAATAAAACTACGTTCTGGGTATGAAGAAGATAACTTTGCATGGTATCGGAGAGCTAAAATATAAAAGTAGGTGCTGTTATCATAAAGTTAGACTATATTACTAAATATTATAAACAGCGAGTGTGGAATAATGATGGATCGGTGTGCGGAATTGTCCTAGGCAATTGTTAACAAGACCGGTAGTCGTCATTGCAATTTCATATGAGGGAGAGGCATAAGCTAACATACTTTCTCTTCTTGGATCATATGCACTTATGATTGGAACTCTAGCAAGCATCCGCAACTACTAAAGATCATTAAGGTAAAACCCAACCATAGCATTAAAGCATCAAGTCCCCGTTATCCCATACGCAACAACCCCCTTACTCGGGTTTATGCATCTGTCACTCAAGCAACCCACTATAAGTGAATCATGAATGTATTGCAACACCCTACAGCGGGAATCCCTCATGCTTGCGCGACACAGAGGGCACAATAGGACAGCACCAAAATAAAACATACAACTCGTACCAATCTAGATCATCAATCAACCCAAGAACAAAAGATATCTACTCAAAACATCATAGGATGGCAACACATCATTGGATCATAATATGTGGCATAAAGCACCATGTTCAAGTAGGGATTACAGCAGGGTGCGGGAGAGTGGACCGCGTAAAAGAGATGAGGATGGTGATGATGGTGGTGATGTTGATGAAGACGATCACCGCGGCGATAATTCCCCTCTCGATGGCACTCCGGCGCCACCGAGAGAGAGGAGGAGAGGTTCTCCCCCTTGTGCTTCCTCCTCCATGGCCTCCCCCTAGATGGGGAGAGGTTCTCCCTCTGGTCCTTGGCCTTCATGGCGATGATGGCCCCTCCGGGATCCTCCTCCATGGCCTCCGGTGATGATGGCCCCCTCCGGCAGGGTGCCAGAGAGGGCCTAGATTGATTTCTCGTGGCTACAGAGGCTTGTGGCGGCGGAACTTCCGATCTAGGTTATTTTCTTGGGGTTTCTGTATTTATAGGAATTTTTGGCATTGGTTTCACATCAGGGGGGTCTCCGAGTCGTCCACGTGGCAGGGGCCCATGCCCGGGGGGGTGGGCGCGCGCCCCACCCTCGTGGACAGCCCGGGACTCTTCTGTCCCAACTCTTTTACTCCAGGGGCTTCTTTTGGTCCATAAAAAATCATCAAAAATTGGCACGTCAATTGGACTCCATTTGGTATTCCTTTTCTGTAAAACTCAAAAACAAGGAAAAAACAGAAACTAGCACTGGGCTCTAGGTTAATAGGTTAGTCCCAAAAATCATATAAAATAGCATATAAATGCATATAAAACATCTAAGATGGATAATATAATAGCATGAATACTTCATAAATTATAGATACATTGGAGACGTATCAGCATCCCCAAGCTTAATTCCTGCTCGTCCTCGAATAGGTAAATGATAAAACAAATAATTTATGAAGTGTGAATGCTAGCAAGTGCATAAGTTTGATCAATGATAGTTCCAATCACTTTTTCTAGCATCATTAAATATCATAACAGTAGCTCAACTCATAAAACTTCTCATGATCAAGTAACAAGCTATTCACATGTTAAAGTATAGATCATAAACTTTCTTGAAAACAAACAAATTGTGCTCTTAGTCATCAAACAATTGCAATTCATCTTATTTTCGGGAAGGGTCTATGTAAGAGCTTTAATTCAGCAAACTCCACATACTCAACTATCATTTAATCTTTCACAATTGCTAACACTCATGTTATATTTATGGGTTCAAAGTTTTAATCGGACACAGAGAAAGATTGGTACTTATAGTTTCGCCTCCCAACCTTTTACCTCAAGGGTAATGTCAACAATAATAATTTATGAAAACCTACATGCAAGTGGATATATATATCCGAATCGCTCCAATACAAAGTGCTTGCCAAAGGAAAAAGTGTAAAAAGGAAAGGTGATGATCACCATGACTCTTGTATAAGGGTAGAAGATAAAAGTAAAAGATAGGCCCTTCGCAGAGGGAAGCAGAGGTTGTCATGCGCTTTTATGGTTGGATGCACAAAATCTTAATGCAAAAGAACGTCACTTTATATTGCCGCTTGTGATAAAGACCTTTATTATGCAGTCCGTCGCTTTTATTTCTTCCCTATCACAAGTTCGTATAAAGCTTATTTTCTTCGCACTAATAGATCATACATATTTAGAGAGCAATTTTTATTGCATGCACCGATGACAACTTACTTGAAGGATCTTACTCAATCCATAGGTAGGTATGGTGGACTCTCATGGCAAAATTGGTTTAAGGGATGTTTGGAAGCACAAGTAGTATTTCTACTTGGTGCAAAGAATTTGTCTAGCATGAGAGGGAAAGGCAAGCTCAACATGTTGGATGATCCAAGACAATATAACGTTATTTCGGATATAAGAAAACATAACCTATTACGTTGTCTTCCTTGTCCAACATCAACCTTTTAGCATGTCATATTTTAATGAGTTCTCACAATTACAAAAGATGTCCAAGATAGTATATTTATATGTGAAATCTCTCTTCCTTCAATATTCTTTCATGAATTGTTCAAGTGACCAATTCTACGTTTGCTAACTTTCAATAAGTTTACTACCTATACTTATTATGTGTGAAGTCATTACTCCCCATGTTATAAGCATATGAAACATATATAAATTCAGATTTATAATATTTAATCCATTCAACCATTTACTCATAGGATATATGTGAAGCACGTGAGTAAATGACAAACTACTCCAAAAAGATGTAAGTGAAGAACACTGAGTAGTCAAATAATTAACTAGCCATGGGAGGATTCTTTTTCATTCAAGATTTCAGATCCAATGATTTTATTCAAACAGCAAGTAAAATTGAAATTACGCTCCAAGCAAAACACATATCATGTGACGAATAAAAATATAGCTCCGAGTAAGGTATACCGATAGTTTTGAAGACGAAAGAGGGGATGCCTTCCGGGGCATCCCCAAGCTTAGGCGCTTGAGTATTCCTTGAATAACTTGGGGTTCCTTGGGCATCCCCAAGCTTAGGGTCTTCCACTCCTTATTCTCCTCATATCGATATCTCACCCAAAGCTTGAAAACTTCAATCACACAAAACTTGACGGAACTTCGTGAGATAGGTTAGTATGATAAAGAGTAAACCATTCACTTTGGTACTGTCAAAGACAAGGTTCATAATTGTTCTCACACAATGCCTACTGTACCATATCGTTCCTACAATTTATATTGAGAAATATAAGCCATAGAAACTAGAAAACAAGCAAACAATGCAATGAAAACAGAATCTGTCAGAAACAGAACAGTCTGTAATGATCTGAACAGCAACCATACTTATGCTACTCCAAAAATTATGAAATAAATTGGTGGACGTGAGGAATCTGTCTATTAATCTTCTATAAAAAGAATCAACTCAAAAGCACTCTTCTGTAAAAAAAATGACAGCTAATCTCGTGAGCGCAAAGTTTCTGTTTTTTTACAGCAAGATCACATTAACTTTCACCCAAGTCTTCCCAAAGGTCTTACTTGGCACTTTATTGAAACAAAAGCTATAAAACATGATTACTACAGTAGCTTAATCATGTAAACACACAAAAACAGTAAGGGTAAATATTGGGTTTTCTCCCAACAAGCGCTTTTCTTTAATGCCCTTTTAGCTAGGCATGATGATTTCAATGATGCTCGCATAAAAGAAAAGAATTGAAACATAAAGAGAGCATCATGAAGAATATGACTAGCACATTTAAGCTAACCCACTTCCTATGCCTAGGGATTTTGTGAGCTCACAATTTATGGGAACAAGAATCAACTGGCATAGGAAGGTAAAACAAGTATAACTTCAAAACTTCAAGCAAATAGAGAGGAAACTTGATATTATTGCAACTCCTACAAGCATGTATTCCTCCGTCATAATAATTTTCAGTAGCATCATGAATGAGTTCAACAATATAACCATCACATAAAGCATTCTTTTCATGATGTACAAGCATAGAAATTTTACTACTCTCCACATAAGCAAAATTCTTCTCATTCGGAATAGTGGGATTACTAATTCCTAAAGTTGACACTCTTCCAAACCCACTTTAGATGATAGTATTATTCATACTCCAAAAGATATAAGTGAAGTTCATGGAGCATTCTACAATTAATATAGACTAACCAATATCCAAGCTCAAAATATATAAGTGAAGCACATGAAGTATTCTATAAATCAATGAAGGGCTATCTCATACTAGCATGTTTCTTAAAGGAAAAACAAAAACACAAAGGACACAAATCATGTGAACAAAACAAAAACCGAGGTATACCGATATTTGTTGAAGAAGAAAGATGGGATGCCAACCGGGGCATCCCCAAGCTTAAATGCTTGAGTATCCTTTGAAATATTTACTTGGGGATGCCCCCAAGCTTGAACTCTTGCCTCTCTTTATTCTTCTCATATTGATAGCTCCTCGATCTTCGAACACTTCATACACACAAAACTTTAACAAAAACTTTGTGAGATCCGTTAGTATAATAAAGCAAACTACCACTTTAAGGTACTGTAATGAACTCATTCTTTATTTATATTGGTGTTAAACCAACTGTATTCCAACTTCTCTATGGTTCATACTCCCCGATACTAGCCATAGATTCATCAAAATAAGCAAACAACACGCGAAAAACAGAATCTGTCAAAAACAGGACAGTCTGCGGTAATCTGGAAGTTTAGTAAACTTTTGTAACTCCAAAAATTATGAAATAAATTTGACAATTTGAAACATTTGTACATAAGTAATTTTCACAAAGTTTCAGACCCATTTGACCTTCCAATAAAAAATGTAAAATCACGCGCTACAGCCAAAGTTTCTGTTTTTGTTCTGCACATAGTAAACAAGCAATCTAATCATCCTAAAACCAAAGCTTGGCACATTATTTTTATAATACAATGGATATACACAAGGCGATAATTATTTACAGAGAAACTTCCATGAAAAATTCTACATTGTTTCCGTGAGCATGAACACAAGTGCTCAAGGTCGACCCTCACTTCTTCAATGCATAACTTTCCAATCACTTCTCTTTTTGAAAAACTGTTTAGGCATGATAGGCAAGTAAAAAAAATTGTATTTTCATTCTTTAATTTTTTTTGTATGTTTCACCCACAACTAAAAAGAAACAAAAAGGGAAAACAAAGACTACTTAGTGAAGAAAGCAAACAAGCGTACACGAAAATATCAACCCCACGCTATTGCTCCCCGGCAACGGCGCCAGAAAAGAGCTAGATAATCCCCAAATGCAGGGAATCATCATAGCAATTTCCAAAGGTGGAAGTGACAAGTATGGAGTGTCGAACCCACAAGGATCTAAAGGTAAGATCAATATTCTCTCAAGCCCTATCTGCCACTGATACGACTCTACGTACACCGAACGTTTGCTTCCAACTAGAAACGAGAAATAAAACTATGTTGTGGGTATGAAGAAGATAACTTTGCATGGTATCGGAGAGCTAAAATATAAAAGTAGGTGCTGTTATCATAAAGTTAGAATATATTACTAAATATTATAAATAGCGAGTGTGGAATAATAATGGATCGGTGTGCGGAATTGTCCTAGGCAATTGTTAACAAGACCAGTAATCGTCATTGCAATTTCATATGAGGGAGAGGCATAAGCTAACATACTTTCTCTTCTTGGATCATATGCACTTATGATTGGAACTCTAGCAAGCATCCGCAACTACAAAAGATCATTAAGGTAAAACCCAACCATAGCATTAAAGCATCAAGTCCCCTTTATCCCATACGCAACAACCCCCTTACTCGGGTTTATGCATCTGTCACTCAAGCAACCCACTATAAGCGAATCATGAACGTATTGCAACACCCTACAGCGGGAATCCCTCACGCTTGCGCGACACGGAGGGCACAATAGGACAGCACCAAAATAAAACATACAACTCGTACCAATCTAGATCATCAATCAACCCAAGGACAAAAGATATCTACTCAAAACAGCATAGGATGGCAACACATCATTGGATCATAATATGTGGCATAAAGCACCATGTTCAAGTAGGGATTACAGCAGGGTGCGGGAGAGTGGACCGCGTAAAAGAGATGAGGATGGTGATGATGGTGGTGATGTTGATGAAGACGATCACCGCGGCGATAATTCCCCTCCCGATGGCACTCCAGCGCCACCGAGAGAGAGGAGGAGAGGTTCTCCCCCTTGTGCTTCCTCCTCCATGGCGTCCCCCCTAGATGGGGAGAGGTTCTCCCTCTGGTCCTTGGCCTTCATGGCGATGACGGCCCCTCCGGGATCCTCCTCCATGGCCTCTGGTGATGATGCCCCCCTCCGGCAGGGTGCCAGAGAGGGCCTAGATTGATTTCTCGTGGCTACAGAGGCTTGCGGCGGCGAAACTTCCGATCTAGGTTATTTTCTGGGGGTTTCTGTATTTATAGGAATTTTTGGCATTGGTATCACGTTAGGGGGTCTCCGAGTCGTCCACGAGGCAGGGGCCCATGCCCAGGGGGGTGGGCGCACCCCCCACCCTCGTGGACAGCTCGGGACTCTTCTGGCCCAACTCTTTTACTCCAGGGGCTTCTTTTGGTCCATAAAAAATCATCAAAAATTGGCACGTCAATTGGACTCCATTTGGTATTCCTTTTCTGTAGAACTCAGAAACAAGGAAAAAACAGAAACTGGCACTGGGCTCTAGGTTAATAGGTTAGTCCCAAAAATCATATAAAATAGCATATAAATGCATATAAAACATCTAAGATGGATAATATAATAGCATGAATACTTCATTAATTATAGATACGTTGGAGATGTATCACTATCTTACGATCATGCAAAGCAATATGACAATAAATTCTCAAGTCATGTATATGATGTTGATGGAAGTTGCATGGCAATATATCTCAGAATGGCTATGGAAATGCCATGATTGGTAGGTATGGTGGCTATTTTGAGGAAGATATAAGGAGGTTTTTGTGTGATAGAGCGTATCGTATCACGGGGTTTGGATGCACCGGCGAAGTTTGCACCAACTCTCGAGGTGAGAAAGGGCAATGCACGGTACTGAAGAGGCTAGCAATGATGGAAGGGTGAGAGTGCGTATAATCCATGGACTCACATTAGTCATAAAGAACTCATATACTTATTGCAAAAGTTTATTAGCCCTCGAGGCAAAGTACTACTACGCATGCCCCTAGGGGGATAGATTGGTAGGAAAAGACGATCGCTCGTCCCCAACCGCCACTCATAAGGAAAGCAATCAAAGAACACCCCATGCTTCAAATTTGTCACACAACGTTTACCATACGTGCATGCTACGGGACTTGCAAACCTCAACACAAGTATTTCTCAATTTCACAATTACTCAACTAGCACGACTCTAATATCACCACCTTTTTATTGCAAAACTATTGCAAGGAATCAAACATATCATATTCAGTGATCTACAAGTTTTATGTAGGATTTTAGGACTAACCATGTGAATGACCAATTCCTGTCATCTCTCTAAATAGATATAAGTGAGGCAAGAGAGTTTAATTCTTTCTACAAGAGATATGCCCACGCTCTAACAAATATAATTGAAGCAAAAGAGCATTCTACAAATGGCGGTTTTCTATGTGAAGAGAAACAGGCAATCCAAACTTCAAATGTTATAAGTGAAGCACATGAAGCATTCTATAAAGCCATACTCAAAAGATATAAGTGAAGTGCAAAGAGCATTCTATAAATCAACCATGGACTATCTCATACCAGCATGGTGCATAAAAGAAAATTGAAAACTAAATGCAAAAGACGCCCCAAGATTTGCACATATCGCATGAACGAAAGGAATCCGAAAACATACCGATACTTGTTGAAGAAAGATGGGATGCCTTCCGGGGCATCCCCAAGCTTAGACGCTTGAGTCTCCTTGAATATTTACTTGGGGTGCCTTGGGCATCCCCGAGCTTGAGCTCTTGCCTCTCCTCCTTTTCCTCATATCGAGAACTCCTCGATCCTCGAACACTTCATCCACACAAAACTCAACAGAAAGTTCGGTAAGATCCGTTAGTATAATAAAGCAAATCACTACTCTAGGTACTGTTGCAAACCAATTCATATTTTGTTTTTGCATTGTAGCTACTGTAATATCACTTTCCCATGGCATAATCCACTGATATAAATCGATAGTTTCATCAAAACAAGCAAACTATGCATCAAAAACAGAATCTGTCTTAAACATGACAGTCTGTAGTAACATGAACATTCACCATACCTATGGTACTCCAAAAATTCTCCCAAAATTAGGAAAGATAAAAAATTTGTATAGAAAGACAGTGAAAAAAGTTTCAGAACCGTTTGACGTTCCAGTAAAAAATGTAAAATCGCGCACTACAGCCAAAATTTCTGTTCTGCACCGCACAAACCAACAAGTAGTCTAAAACATCCTAAAGGCAAACCTCGGCACATTATTTTATTTTTAAACTTTATAAAAGCACACAACAGAAATAAATGACTCTCTAAAACTTCCGGGTTGTCTCCCTGGCAGCGCTTTCTTTAGAGCCATTAAGCTAGGCATATAGTGCTCAAGTAATGGATCCACCCGGATCCCAAGGTATATCAAAGCCAATTTTAATTAACAATGATTTGTAATTTAGTAGTGAGCACAAAGTAACATATATCATGTAATGACAAAGTCTAAATCTCTTCCTATGCATCATCATGTCATAGAAGAACAATTCATGCACACATAGTAAAGGCCAATGCATAGTATAAACAGTTTCTTGCAATTTTATCATGTGGGCAACATAGAGAGGTGGAGATATAGTTCCTCTCTCATAATAATTGCAAGTAGGAGCAGCAAGCACATGCATATTATATCTATCAAAATCATCATGTGCAATGGTAAAAGGCAACCCATCAATATAATCCTTAATAAGGGCAAACTTCTCCGATATAGTGTAGTCGGGGGAATTCAAAAAGATAATAGGACTATCATGTGTGGGTGCAATAGCAAAAATTTCATGTTTAACATAATGAACTATAGCAAGTTCATCTCCATAAGCATAATTCATATTGGCATCTTGGCCACAAGCATAGCAAGCATCATCAAAAGGGGATATTTCAAAAGAATCAATGGGATCATAACAATTATCATAGCATTCATCCTTCGGTAAGCACGAAGGGAAATTAAACAATGTATGAGTTGAAGAGTTACTCTCATTAGAAGGTGGTCACGGGTGATCAATCCGATCTTCCTCCTTTTGTTCTTCGCTCTCCTCGTCATCTTTTTCATCCAATGAGCTCACAGTTTCATCAATTTCTTCTTCCATAGACTCCTGCAAAATATTAGTCTCTTCTTGGACAGCGGAGACTCTCTCAATAAATTCATCAATATCGGAATTGAATTCATAATTCTCATAGCAATATTTAAGTATAGCAAAATTTTCAGGTCTATAAACTGAATCTTCAAACTCTTTAAACAAAGATTCAATTTCATAAGCACCCATAAAAGCAACGAATTCTTCTATTTGTTCCACATCATAGTAATCATATATACCATTAGCATAAGACGCCAAGGTTTTATCATCATTAAATTTGCATGAAAAGGGAAGGTGTGGATCCTTCATCCTAGAGCAACAAGTATAATCATATCTCAAGCATAGTTCCCGAGCATACCAATGCAACATATGAATTTGATCCCATAATAGTTTCCCTTTTTGAGTCAAGCGATAATCCCTAAAGTATTCACATTGATCCAACGTGTCTCCCATTACATAATTGAATGGGGTTTTCTCAGGATTATCAAAGTAGTACATAATATTTTTCACATAACCAGCATCGAGGGTTTTAGGAGGTTCCCCATCTCCATGAGTAGCAAGTACACCTAATTTTTTTGGTATTTCGTGTTCCATATCCATAACTAAAGATAGAGAACAACTTAGAACAACAAATAAAAAATACTTAGTGATAAAGCAAACAAGCACACACGAGAATATTCACGCCACGCTATTGCTCCCCGACAACAGCGCCAGAAAAAGGTCTTGATAACCCACAAGTATAGGGGATCAAGTGTAGCCTCTTTGGATAAGTAAGAGTGTCGAACCCAATGAGGAGCTAAAGGTGGAACAAATATTCCCTCAAGTTCTATCAACCACCGATACAACTCTACGCACGCTTAACGTTCGCTTTACCTAGAACAAGTATGAAACTATAAGTAATTTGTAGGTGTTTTCGGATAGGTTTGCAAGATAATAAAGAGCGCCTAAATAAAAAGTAGGGGCTGTTTAGATAAAGAAGCAATAAAGTTAGTATAGCGAGTGTGGAAAAGTGGTGGTAGGAGTTGCGAAATTGTCCCTAAGCAATTGACTACTTTACTAGACCGATAGCAAGTTTTATGTGGGAGAGGCCACTGCTAGCATGTCATCCCTGACTTGGAATTCTATGCACTTATGATTGGAACTATTAGCAAGCATTCACAACTACTAACGTTCATTCAGGTAAAACCCAACCATAGCATTAAGATATATTGGTCCCCCTTCAATCCCGTATGCATCAATTTCTATGCTAGGTTGAAGATTCTGTCACTCTTGCCCTCCAATGCATAGTCCTATCAACATACAACTAACCCTATGGTGTGATCCACGTGCGCGCTCATATGATGGGCACCGAAGGACAGCAACATAACCACAAGCAAATTAAACCAATCATAGCAATTCACCAATTACTGATAGGACAACGAAAATCTACTCAGACATCATAGGATGGCAACACATCATTGGATAATAATATGAAGCATAAAGCACCATGTTCAAGTAGAGGGTACAGCGGGTTGCGGGAGAGTGGACCACTGTAGATAGATGGGGGCAGGTGATGGATATGTTGGTGAAGATGACGGAGGTGTTGGTGTAGATCGCGGTGATGATGATGGCCCCGGCGGCGTTTCGCGGCGCCACCAGAAGCGAGGGGGAGAGAGCCCCCCTCCTTCTCCTTCTTCCTTGGCCTTCTCCCTAAGTGGGAGAAGGGTTCTCCCTCTGGTCCTTGGTCGAGAGCCCCTCCGAGATTGGATCTGTCTCTCTGTCTCTCTCTGTTTATGCGTTCTGGATTCTACCCGTAATCGGAGATCCGTAACTCCGATTGGATTGAAATTTGAACACGATTTTTATCCGGATATTAGCTTTCTTGTGGCGAAAGAAGGGCAACAACCACCTTACGGGGTGTCCACGAGGGTCAGGGGTGCGCCTGCCCCCCTGGGGCGTGCCCCCTGCCTCGTGGCCTCCTCGGGCATCGTCTCGCGATGATTCCACTTCCCAAAAATCAGATATATTCCAAAAAAAATCTCCATCAGTTTTTATTCCATTTGGACTCCGTTTGATATGGATTTTTTGCGAAACAAAAAACATGCAACAAACAGGAACTGGCACTGGGCACTGGATCAATATGTTTGTCCCAAAAACAGTATAAAAAGTTGCCAAAAGTATGTAAAAGTTGTAGAATATTGGCATGGAACAATCAAAAATTATAGATACGACGGAGACGTATGAGAGTCCTACTTCATACTTTCCTTTTCCTCCTCTCCTTTCCCTTTCTCCCCACATGGCTGGCCCTATAGGGGGCGCACCAGCCCCTTGTGGGCTGGTGTGTTCCCTTACTTGGCCCATTAAGCCCATATCTTTGTCGGGGGTTGCCCGGAACCCCTTCCGGTGACCCGGTATCACCCGGAACACTTCCGGTGTCCAAATACCATCGTCCCATATATGAATCTTTACCTCTCGACCATTTCGAGACTCCTCCTCATGTCCGTGATCTCATCTAGGACTCCGAACAAACTTCGGTCATCAAATCACATAACTCATAATACAAATCGTCATCGAACGTTAAGCGTGCGGACCCTACGGGTTCGAGAACTATGTAGACATGACCTAGACACATCTCCGGTCAATAACCAATAGCGGAACCTGGATGCTCATATTGGCTCCTACATATTCTACAAAGATCTTTATCGGTCAAACCGCATAACAACATACGTTGTTCCCTGATGACCCACAAGTATAGGGGATCTATCGTAGTCCTTTCGATAAGTAAGAGTGTTGAACCCAACGAGGAGCAGAAGGAAATGATAAGCGGTTTTCAGCAAGGTATTCTCTGCAAGCACTGAAATAATAGGTAACAGATAATTTTGTGATAAGATAATTTGTAACAAGCAACAAGTAACAAAAGTAAATAAAGTGCAGCAAGGTGGCCCAATCCTTTTTTAGCAAAGGACAAGCCTGGACAAACTCTTATATAGAGAAAAGCGCTCCCGAGGACACATGGGAATTATCGTCAAGCTAGTTTTCATCACGTTCATATGATTCGCGTTCGGTACTTTGATAATTTGATATGTGGGTGGACCGGTGCTTCGGTGCTGTCCTTACTTGGACAAGCATCCCACTTATGATTAACCCCTATTGCAAGCATCCGCAACTACAAAAGAAGTATTAAGGTAACCTAACCATAGCATGAAACATATGGATCCAAATCAGCCCCTTACGAAGCAACGCATAAACTAGGGTTTAAGCTTCTGTCACTCTAGCAACCCATCATCTACTTATTACTCCCCAATGCCTTCCTCTAGGCCCAAATAATGGTGAAGTGTCATGTAGTCGACGTTCACATAACACCACTAGAGGAGAGACAACATACATCTCATCAAAATATCAAACGAATACCAAATTCACATGACTACTAATAGCA
The DNA here is from genome assembly GCF_018294505.1 of Triticum aestivum. NCBI lineage: Eukaryota > Viridiplantae > Streptophyta > Magnoliopsida > Poales > Poaceae > Triticum > Triticum aestivum. The sequence goes on from NC_057802.1 coordinate 26,413,324, forward strand.
AGACTTCTCCCATGTCCTCAGGAACAAACGTAACTACTCACAAAGCATATTCATGTTCAAAATCAAAGGGGTATTAATATGCATAATGGATCTGAACATATGATCTTCCACCAAATAAACCAACTAGCATCAACTACAAGGAGTAATCAACACTACTAGCAACCTACAGGTACCAATCCCAAACTTAGAGACAAGAATTGGATACAAGAGATGAACTAGGGTTTGAGAGGAGATGGTGCTAGTGAAGATGTTGATGGAGATTGGCCCCCTCCCGATGAGAGGAGCATTGGTGATGACGATGGCGATGATTTCCCCCTCTCGGAGGGAAGTGTCCCCGGCAGAACAGCTCTGCCGGAGCCCTAGATTGGTTCCGCCAAGGTTCCGCCTCGTGGCGGCGGAGTCTCGTCCCGAAAGCTTTCTTATGATTTTTCTTCAGACGAAAGACTTCATATAGCAGAAGATGGGTACCGGAGGACCAACAGGGGGCCCACGAGGCAGGGGGCGCGCCCAGGGGAAGGCGCGCCCCCCACCCTCGTGGCCAGGGTGTGGGCCCCCTCTGGTATTTCTTCCACTCAATATTTTTTATTATTTCCAAAAATAACTTCCGTGGAGTTTCAGGACTTTTGGAGTTGTGCAGAATAGGTCTCTAATATTTGCTCCTTTTCCAGCCCAGAATTCCAGCTGCCGGCATTCTCCCTCCTTATGTAAACCTTGTAAAATAAGAGAGAATAGGCATAAGTATTGTGACATAATGTGTAATAACAGCCCATAATGCAATAAATATCGATATAAAAGCATGATGAAAAATGGACGTATCAACTCCCCCAAGCTTAGACCTCGCTTGTCCTCAAGCGGAAGCTGAAAACGATAAATATGTCCACATGTTTAGAGGTAGAGGTGTCGATAAAATAAAATACGGACATGTGGGCATCACGATCATTCTTATAACAACAACATATATGGATATTGTCATATGATTTCTTATGCTCAAGTAATAATCTATTCACAATGCAAAGTATGAATCAGAAACTTCATTAAGAACCAACAAACTATAATCTCAGTCATTGAAGCAATTGCAATTTATCATAACATAAGAAAGAGTCTATGTCAGAGCTTTTCAGCAAGTCCACATACTCAACTATCATTTAGTCTTTCACAATTGCTAACACTCACGCAATACTTGTGGTTACGGAGTTTTAATCGGACACAGAGAAAGATAGGGGCTTATAGTTTCGCCTCCCAACCTTTTACCTCTAGGGTAACGTCACAAATAATAACTCATGCTAACTTACATCCAATTAGATATATATATCAAGATCTTTCCAACACACTGAGCTTGCCAAAGGATAAAATGTAAAAAGGAAAAGTGAAGATCACCATGACTCTTGCATAAGGTAGGAGATAAAAGTAAAAGATAGGCCCTTCGCAGAGGGAAGCAGAGGTTTTCATGTGCTTTCAGGGTTGGATGCACAAAATCTTAATGCGAAAGAACGTCACTTTATATTGCCACTTGTGATATAGACCTTTATTATGCAGTCCGCCGCTTTTATTTCTTCCACATCACAAGATCATATAAAGCTTATTTCCTCCACGCCAATCAATCATACATATTTAGAGAGCAATTTTTATTGCTTGCACTGATGACAACTTACTTCAAGGATCTTACTCAATCCATAGGTAGATATGGTGGACTCTCATGGCAAAACCGGGTTTAAGGGTATTTGGAAGCACAAGTAGTATCTCTACTTGGTGCAAAGAATTTGGCTAGCATGAGGGGGAAAAGCAAGCTCAACATGTTGGATGATCCATGACAATATACTTTATTTCAGATATAAGAAAACATAACCCATTACGTTGTCTTCCTTGTCCAACATCAACTCTTTAGCATGTCATATTTTAATGAGTTCTCATAATCATAAAAGATGTCCAAGATAGTATATTTATATGTGAAACCTCTCTTTCTTTATTACTTCCTATTAATTGCAACGATGACCAAAACTATGTTTGTCAACTCTCAACAACTTTTAATCATCATGCTCTTTCTATGTGAAGTCATTACTCTCCATAAGATCAATATGATCTCTTTATTTCTTTTTATTCTTTTCTCTTTTCTTTTATTCCCTCAAGATCATGGCAAAATAATCAAGCCCTTGACTCAACACTAATCTTTATTATATAGCTCAAGGACTAGATTACATAAAGGGATCATAAAGCAAAACTCAAGACTAGATCATACTAAAGCTTTATTCTACTAGATCAAAATATCACTAAAAGGATCGAACTAAGAAAAACGGTAAAGATAAGAGTGTGATGGTGATACGATACCGGGGCACCTCCCCCAAGCTTGGCAGTTGCCAAGGGGAGTGCCCATACCCTTGTGATTATATTTCCTTCTTCGGAGATGGTGATGGGGATAATTGTTCCTTCAGCTTCTTCATATTATAATTGAGGAGAGCGATTTCCTCCTTTAAATCATTAACCTCCGATTCCAGCTTCAAGATCTTGTCACATAAATCCCCTTTGCTTTTCTGCCGAAAACGAGAAGGAATAGATCGGTTGTTAGATAGTTTAGCCCTCTTAGGGAGACTAGATTTCTTGAACTTCACGTGCATATCCCCAGGTTGAGGTAGAGGGACATCCTCCTCCTCTGAACTTGAATCATTGATCCTCATCAAATGGGCGTCCTCCTCCTCATCCGTAGTTCGACCACAAGGAGATAGATCCCCATAGGTCTTTGGGTCAGCAGTGAGATGTGAGACATAGCTCTCTCCGTCGGAATCCTGAGATGACATCTTGCTCCAAATCTGCTCCAGAAATAGCTCGAAACAAAAACAGAGGATATTTGTGTGATACAGGAGTCAAAACCTTCGGGGGATTATATAATGAACTTTTACCGACCAAAATACGTATCGTGCAAGAAAACGGAGTCCGGAGAGCACACGAGGTGCCCACGAGGCAGGGCGCGCCCTCCACCCTCGTGGAGCCCTCGTGTCCTTCCCGGACTGCTTCTTATTTTTCTATTTTTCTAAATATTCCAAAATGGAGGAAAATTGCCATTAGAACTGTTTTGGAGTCGGTTTACTTACCGTACCACATACCTATTCCTTTTCGGAGTCTGAAACGTTCTGGAAAGTGTCTCTTATGTATTCCTCCGGGGTTACGGTTTCAATAACGTTGGTTTCAACATTTATAGGATTACCTGAGATATAATGTTTGATTCTTTGACCGTTCACCACCTTCAGATTTGTGCCTTCGAAGTTGTTGATTTTTATGGTACCGGAACGATAGACCTCCTCGATAACGTAAGGACCTCCCATTTAGAGAGAAGTTTTCCTGCAAAAGATCTTAAACGAAAGTTGTATAGCAATACATAATCACCTACATTAAACTCACGCTTTTGTATCCTTTTGTCATGCCATCTTTTAACTTTTTCTTTAAACAATTTGGCATTCTCATAGGCTTGGGTTCTCCATTCATCAAGTGAGCTAATGTCAAATAACCTCTTCTCACCGGCAAGTTTGAAATCATAACTGAGCTCTTTAATAGCCCAATAAGCCTTATGTTCTAGTTCGAGAGGTAAGTGACATGCTTTTCCATAAACCATTTTATACGGAGACATACCCATAGGATTTTTATATGCAGTTCTATAGGCCCATAATGCATCATCAAGTTTCTTGGACCAATTCTTTCTAGATCTATTAACAGTCTTTTGCAAAATTAATTTGAGCTCTCTATTACTCAAATTCTACTTGACCACTAGACTGTGGGTGATATGGAGATGCAATTCTATGATTAACATCATACTTGGCAAGAATTTTACAGAAAGCACCATGAATAAAATGTGAACCGCCATCAGTCATTAAATATCTAGGGACTCCAAACCTCGGAAAAATAACTTCTTTAAGCATCTTAATAGAGGTGTTATGATCAGCACTACTAGTTGGAGTAGCATCTACCCACTTAGTAACGTAATCAACAGCAACTAAAATATGTGTATATCCATTAGAGGCAGGAAACGGTCCCATATAATCAAAGCCCCAAACATCAAATGGTTCAATAACAAGTGAATAATTCATAGGCATTTCTTGACGTCTACTAATATTACCAATTCTTTGACATTCATCACAAGATAAGACAAACTTACGGGCATCCTTCAAGAGAGTAGGCCAATAAAAACCGGATTGCAATACCTTATGTGCAGTTCTATCTCCAGCGTGGTGTCCTCCATAAGCTTCGGAGTGACACTTGCGTAGGATCTGTTCATGTTCATGCTCAGGTACACAACGTCTAATAACACCATCTACTCCTTCTTTATAAAGATGTGGGTCATCCCAAAAGTAATGTCTTAAATCATAGAAAAACTTTTTCTTTTGCTGGTATGTGAAACTAGGTGGTATAAATTTAGCAACAATGTAATTAGCATAATCAGCATACCATGGAGCAGTATGAGAAGCATTTATGACATTTAATTGTTCATCAGGAAAGCTATCATCAATAGGTAGTGGGTCATCAAGAACATTTTCTAACCTAGACAAGTTATCTGCAACGGGGTTCTCAGCTCCCTTTTTATCAATAATATGCAAGTCAAATTCTTGTAGCAAGAGAACCCATCTAATAAGTCTAGGTTTAGCATCTTTCTTTTCCATAAGATATTTAATAGCAGCATGATCCGTGTGAATAGTTACTTTAGAATCAACAATATAAGGTCTGAACTTATCACAAGAAAATACAACTGCTAAGAATTCTTTTTCAGTAGTAGCATAATTTCTCTGGGCATTGTCTAGAGTTTTACTAGCATATTGAATAAAATTTAATTTCTTATCAACTCTTTGCCCTAGAACATCACCTACAGCATAATCACTAGCATCACACATAATTTCAAAGGGTAAATTCCAATCAGGTGGCTGAACAATAGGTGCAGAAATCAATGCTTTCTTAAGTATTTCAAATGCTTCTACACAATCATCATCAAAGACAAATGGTATATCTTTTTGCAATAAATTAGTTAAAGGCCGAGAAATTTTTGAGAAGTCCTTAATGAACCTCCTATAAAAGCCGGCATGACCAAGGAAACTTATTATACCTTTGATGTCCTTGGGACACGGCATCTTTTCAATAGCATCAACTTTAGCTTTATCAACTGCAATGCCCCTTTCAGAAATTGTATGCCCCAAGACAATGCCTTCATTAACCATAAAGTGGAACTTCTCCCAGTTCAAGACAAGATTAGTTTCTTCACATTCTGCAAAACTCGATCAAGGTTGCTTAAGCAATCATCAAAAGAGGATCCATAAACGGACAAATCGTCCATCAAAACCTCACAAATCTTTTCACAAAAGTCAGAGAATATAGCCATCATGCATCTTTGAAAGGTAGCAGGTGCATTACATAAACCAAAAGGCATACGTCTATAAGCAAAAGTACCAAAAGGGCAAGTAAAAGTGGTCTTAGCTTGATCATCAGCTGACACAGGTATTTGAGAGAAACCAGAATAACCATCTAGAAAGCAAAAATGTGTATGCTTGGATAATCTTTCTAGCATTTGATCAATGAATGGCAAGGGGTAATGATCTTTTTTAGTAGCTTTATTTAATTTCCGGAAATCAATTACCATCCTATAACCTGTAATAATTCTTTGCAGAATCAATTCATCTTTATCATTAGGAACGATAGTAATACCTCCCTTCTTAGGAACACAATGGACAGGACTTACCCACTAACTATCAGCAACGGGATAAATTATACCTGCCACAAGGAGCTTTAGTATTTCTTTTCTTACCACTTCTTTCATCTTGGGATTCAGCCGTCGTGGGTGATCAATAACTGGTTTGGCATCTTTCTCCAAATTTATTTTGTGTTGACATAGAGTGGGACTAATGCCCTTAAGATCATCAAGAGTATATCCAATAGCAGCACGGTGCTTCTTCAGAGTTTTCAATAATTTTTCTTCCTCCTTCTCTGAAAGGTTAGCACTAATAATAACAGGATATATCTTCTTTTCATCAAGATAAGCATATTTAAGAGTATCAGGCAATGGTTTAAGCTCAAACACGGGATCACCCTTGGGTGGAGGAGGATCCCCTAGGATTTCAACAGGCAAGTTGTGTTTCAGAATAGGTCCCTGTTTAAAGAACACTTCATCTATTTCCCTTCTTTCATTCATAAACATATCATTTTCATGGTCTAGCAAATATTGTTCTAAAGGATCGCTAGGAGGTACGGCAATATAAGCAAGACCAATAATTTCATCTTTACTAGGCAGTTCCTCTTCACGGTGTTGTCTACGAAATTTAGAGAAGTTGAACTCATGAGACATATCACCTAAACCAATAGTAACAACATCCTTCTCGCAGTCTATCCTAGCATTAACAGTGTTTAAGAAGGGTCTACCAAATATAATGGGACAAAAGCTATCTTGTGGGGAACCAAGAACGAGAAAATCAGCCGGATATTTAGTTTTCCCACACAACACTTCAACATCTCAAACAATCCCAATTGGTGAAATATTATCTCTATTAGCAAGTTTAATTGTGACATCAATATCTTCTAACTCAGCAGGCGCAATATCATGCATAATTTCTTTGTATAAGTCAATAGGTATTGCACTATCACTAGCACCCATGTCACATAAGCCATGATAACAATGATCTCCTATTTTAACAAAAATAACAGGCATGCCTACCACAGGTCTATGTTTATCTTTAGCACAAGGTTTAGCAATTCTTGCAGTTTCATCACAGAAATAAATAACATGCCCATCAATATTATCAGCCAAGAGATCTTTAACCATAGCAATATTAGGTTCGACTTTAACTTGCTCAGGAGGTGTATAAGTTCTAATATTGCTTTTATGAACCACAGTTGAAGCTTTAGCATGATCCTTTATTCTAACAGGGAAAGGTGGTTTCTCAACATAAGCAGTAGGAACAATAGGATCATTATAAGTGATAGTCTTTTCTTCAACTTTAATAGGTGCAGCTACTTTTAGTTCTATGGGAGGATGATATTTAAACCACTTCTCCTTAAGGAGATCAACATGAGTAGCGAATGATTCACAGAAAGAAGCTACTATCTCAGAGTCAAGTCCATATTTAGTGCTAAATTTACGGAAAACATCGGTATCCATAAAAGATTTAACACAATCAAACTTAGGTGTCATACCTGACTCCTTACCTTCGTCGACATCCCAATCTTCAGAGTTGTGTTTAATTCTTTCCAATAAATCCCATTTGAATTCAATAGTCTTCATCATAAAAGACCCAGCACAAGAAGTATCGAGCATGGTGCGATTGTTGTCAAAAAGCCGAGCATAAATTTTTTGAATAATCATTTCTCTTGAGAGCTCATGATTGGGGCATGAATATAACATTGATTTAAGCCTCCCCCAAGCTTGAGCGATGCTTTCTCCTTCACGAGGCCAAAAATTATATATATAATTACGATCACGATGAACAAGATGCATAGGATAAAACTTCTGATGAAATTCCAATTTCAATCGTTTGTAGTTCCATGATCCCATATCATCACATAGCCTATACCATGTCAATGCATCTCCCTTCAAAGATAAAGGGAAGACCTTCTTCTTGATAACATCATCGGGCATACCTGCAAGCTTAAATAATCCACAAACTTCATCCACATATATCAGGTGCTCATCAGGTTGTAATGTTCCATCTCCTGCAAACGGATTAGCTAGCAGTTTTTCTGTCATACCCGAAGGAATTTCAAAGTAGACATTTTCATTTTCAGTAGGTTCGGTAGGTTGAGGAGCAACTCTTTGCTCTATTGGTCGGGGTGAAGATACCCCGAACAAGCCCTTCAGAGGATTACTTTCCATAGTAACAAGTGACAGTAAATTTCAGCACACTATAAATTTTTCCTTACCAAATTCCACCTACCAAAGGCGCTTCACTCCCCGGCAACGGCGCCAGAAAAGAGTCTTGATGACCCACAAGTATAGGGGATCTATCATAGTCCTTCCGATAAGTAAGAGTGTCGAACCCAACGAGGAGCAGAAGGAAATGATAAGCGGTTTTCAGCAAGGTATTCTCTGCAAGCACTGAAATAATAGGTAACAGATAATTTTGTGATAAGATAATTTGTAACGAGCAACAAGTAACAAAAGTAAATAAAGTGCAGCAAGGTGGCCCAATCCTTTTTGTAGAAAAGGAAAAGCCTGGACAAACTCTTATATAGAGAAAAGCGCTCCCGAGGACACATGGGAATTATCGTCAAGCTAGTTTTCATCACGTTCATATGATTCGCGTTTGGTACTTTGATAATTTGATATGTGGGTGGACCGGTGCTTGGGTGTTGTCCTTACTTGGACAAGCATCCCACTTATGATTAACCCCTATTGCAAGCATCCGCAACTACAAAAGAAGTATTAAGGTAAACCTAACCATAGCATGAAACATATGGATCCAAATCAGCCACTTACGAAGCAACGCATAAACTAGGGTTTAAGCTTCTGTCACTCTAGCAACCCATCATCAACTTATTACTCCCCAATGTCTTCCTCTAGGCCCAAATAATGGTGAAGTGTCATGTAGTCGACGTTCACATAACACCACTAGAGGAGAGACAACATACATCTCATCAAAATATCGAACGAATACCAAATTCACATGACTACTAATAGCAAGACTTCTCCCATGTCCTCAGGAACAAACATAACTACTCACAAAGCATATTCATGTTCATAATTAGAGGGGTGTTAATATGCATAATGGATCTGAACATATGATCTTCCACCAAATAAACCAACTAGCATCAACTACAAGGAGTAATCAACACTACTAGCAACTTACAGGTACCAATCCCAGACTTAGAGACAAGAATTGGACACAAGAGATGAACTAGGGTTTGAGAGGAGATGGTGCTGGTGAAGATGTTGATGGAGATTGGCCCCCTCTCGGTGAGAGGAGCATTGGTGATGACAATGGCGATGATTTCCCCCTCTCGAAGGGAAGTGTCCCCGGCAGAACAGCTCTGCCGGAGCCCTAGATTGGTTCCGCCAAGGTTCCGCCTTGTGGCGGTGGAGTCTCGTCCAAAAAGCTTTCTTATGATTTTTCTTTGGACGAAAGACTTCATATAGCAGAAGATGGGCACCGGAGGACCAACAGGGGGCCCACGAGGTAGGGGGCGCGCCCAGGTGGGGAGGTGCGCCCCCCACTCTCGTGGCCAGGGTGTGGGCCCCCTCTGGTATTTCTTCCGCTCAATATTTTTTATTATTTCCAAAAATAACTTCCGTGGAGTTTTAGGACTTTTGGAGTTGTGCAGAATAGGTCTCTAATATTTGCTCCTTTTCCAGCCCAGAATTCCAGCTGCCGGCATTCTCCCTCCTTATGTAAACCTTGTAAAATAAGAGAGAATAGGCATATGTATTGTGACATAATGTGTAATAACATCCCATAATGCAATAAATATCGATATAAAAGCATGATGCAAAATGGACGTATCATTCCCTTTGTCATCGGTATGTTACTTGCCCGAGATTCGATCGTCGGTATCATCATACCTAGTTCAATCTCGTTACTGGGAAGTCTCTTTACTCGTTCCGTAATGCATCATCCCGTGACGAACTCATTAGTCACATTGCTTGCAAGGCTTATAGTGATGTGCATTACCGAGAGGGCCCAGAGATACCTCTCCGATACATGGAGTGACAAATCCTAATCTCGATCTATGTCAACCCAACAAACACCTTCGGAGACATCTGTAGAGCATCTTTATAATCACCCAGTTACGTTGTGACGTTTGATAGCACACAAGGTGTTCCTCCGGTATTCGGGAGTTGCATAATCTCATAGTCAGAGGAACATGTATAAGTCATGATGAAAGCAATAGTAATAAAACTAAACGATCATTATGCTAGGCTAACGGATGGGGCTTGTCCATCACATCATTCTCTAATGATGTGATCCCGTTCATCAAATGACAACACATGTCTATGGTCAGGAAACATAACCATCTTTGATTAACGAGCTAGTCAAGTAGAGGCATACTAGGGACACTCTGTTTTGTCTATGTATTCACACATGTACTAAGTTTCCGGTTAATACAATTCTAGCATGAATAATAAACATTTATCATGATATAAGGAAATATAAATAACAACTTTATTATTGCCTCTAGGGTATATTTCCTTCACTTCGTTTCTGAACAGACGTTTCAACCGTGGTATTATAGGAGCATACCACATCACCTTCGCAGGAACTGTCTTCCTGGGGGGGCTCGCCGTCAACATCACCAGGGACATCTCATCTGATCTTATACCGCAATGCACCGCATATCGGGCATGCGTTCAAATCCTCGTACGCACTGCGGTAGAGGATGCAGTCATTAGGGCATGCATGTATCTTCTGCACCACCAATCCTAGAGGGCATACGACCTTCTTTGATGCGTACGTACTGTCGGGCAATTCGTTATCCTTTGGAAGCTTCTTCTTCAATATTTTCAGTAGCTTCTCAAATTCTTTGTCAGGCACAGCATTCTGTGCCTTCCACTGCAGCAATTCCAGTATGGTACCGAGCTTTGTGTTGCCATCTTTGCAATTGGGGTACAACCCTTTTTTGTGATCCTCTAACATGCGATCGAGCTTCAGCTTCTCCTTTTGACTTTCGCACCGTCTCCTTGCATCAACAATGACCAGGCGGAGATCATCATCGGGCACAATATCGTCTGGTTCCTCTTGATCTTCAGCAGCTTCCCCCGTTGCAGCATCACCGTATTCTGGGGGCACATAGTTGTCATCGTCCTCTTCTTCTTCGTTGTCTTCCATCATAACCCCTATTTCTCCGTGCCTGGTCCAAATATTATAGTGTGGCATGAAACCCTTGCTACCTCTTTAGCACTGCGTTGGTTTTCCCTTGAAGAGGAAAGGGTGATGCAGTAAAGCAGCGTAAGTATTTCCCTCAGTTTTTGAGAACCAAGGTATCAATCTAGTAGGAGGCCACGCACGAGTCCCTCGCACCTACACAAACAAATAAAATCCTCGCAACCAACGCAGTAAAGGGGTTGTCAATCCCTTCACGGTCACTTACGAAAGTGAGATCTGATAGATATGATAAGATAATATTTTTGGTATTTTTATGATAAAGATTAAAATAAAGATTGCAAAATAACGGTGCCAGAAATAGCTTGTTGTCGGGAGATTAATATGATGGAAAATAGACCCGGGCCATAGGTTTCACTAGTGGCTTCTCTCATGAGCATAAATATTACGGTGGGTAAACAAATTACTGTTGAGCAATTGATAGAATTGAGCATAGTTATGAGAATATCTAGGTATGATCATGTATATAGGCATCACGTCCGCGACAAGTAGACCGACTCATGCCTGCATCTACTACTATTACTCCACACATCGACCGCTATCCAGCATGCATCTAGAGTATTAAGTTCAAAAGAATAGAGTAACGCTTTAAGTAAGATGACATGATGTAGAGGGATAAACTCATGCAATATGATATAAACCCCATCTTTTTATCCTCGATGGCAACAATACAATACGTGCCTTGCTGCCCCTACTGTCACTGGGAAAGGACACCGCAAGATTGAACCCAAAGCTAAGCACTTCTCCCATTGCAAGAAAGATCAATCTAGTAGTCCAAACCAAACTGATAATTCGAAGAGACTTGCAAAGATAACCAATCATACATAAAAGCATTCAGAGAAGATTCAAATATTGTTCATAGATAAACTTGATCATAAACCCACAATTCATCGGTCTCAACAAACACACCGCAAAAGAAGATTACATCGAATAGATCTCCACAAGAATCGTGGAGAACTTTGTATTGAGATCCAAAAAGAGAGAAGAAGCCATCTAGCTAATAACTATGGACCCGAAGGTCTAAGGTAAACTACTCACACATCATCGGAGAGGCTATGGTGTTGATGTAGAAGCCCTCCGTGCTCAATGCCCCCTCCAGCAGGACGCCGGAAAAGGCCCCAAGATGGGATCTCACGGGTAGAGAAGGTTGCGGCGGTGGAATTAGATTTTCGTGGATGCCTCTGTTGGTTTGGGGTACGTAGGTATATATAGGAGGAAGAAGTACGTCGGTGGAGCAACGTGGGCCCCACGAGGGTGGAGGGTGCGCCCAGGGGGTAGGCGCGCCCCCTACCTCGTGCCTTCCTGGTTGATGTCTTGACGTCGGGTCCAAGTCCTCTGGATCACGTTCGTTCCGAAAATCACGTTCCCGAAGGTTTCATTCCGTTTGGACTCCGTTTGATATTCTTTTTCTGTGAAACTCTGAAATAGGCAAAAAACTGCAATTCTGGGCTGGGCCTCCGGTTAATAGGTTAGTCCCAAAAATAATATAAAACTGTATAACAAAGCCCATTAATCATCCAAAACAGAATATAATATAGCATGAAGCAATCAAAAATTATAGATACGTTGGAGACGTATCAACCCTTATAAAGCAGTTGGTTGTGAAGGATTTTCCGGTCAGAGAAAGACTTCGTATTCCCACATATAGGGCATGGACAGCACATAAAACCATTCTGCTTGTTTCCCTCAGCCACTTCGAGAAAATTATGCACGCCCTTAATGTACTCAGAGGTGTGTCTGTCACCGTACATCCATTGCCGGTTCATCTGCGTGCATTATATATAATTAAGTGTGTCAAAAACCATTATAAAACATCATGGATAGATAAGTGACCAAATTAATAGAAGTTCATCATCACATTAAAACCAAAGTACATACATAGTTCTCATTGAACAACATATAGCTCTCCAGAGCATCTAATTAAACCATACATTGAAACTATGTAAAACATTTCAATGTAACAACAAATGCGATCATAATCGCAACCAAGGTAACAATTGATCCAACGGCATAATGATACCAAGCCTCGGTATGAATGGCATATTTTCTAATCTTTCTAATCTTCAAACGCATTGCGTCCATCTTGATCCTGTGATCATCAACGACATCCGCAACATGCAACTCCAATATCATCTTCTCCTCCTCAATTTTTTTTATTTTTTCCTTCAAGTAATTGTTTTCTTCTTCAACTAAATTTAACCTCTCGACAATAGGGTCGGTTGGAATTTCCGGTTCACATACCTCCTAGATAAATAAAATCTATGTCACGTTGGTCGGCATAATTGTCATAAACAATAAATGAACCAAATAGTTATAAAAGATAATATATACCACATCCGAATCATAGACAGGACGAGGGCCGACGGGGGCAGATACCAAAACCATCGCACTATATAATAACAAGCAATAATAAAAGTAAGAAAATTAGACAAGTATCTATCTAAAGTCAGAATTTTTCTCCTTTCAGAAAGAAGATAAGAACAAGAGGCTCACCACGGTGGTGCTGGCGACGAGATCGGCACGGGAGATCGACGGCGGTGAAGACGGGGACGGGACATGACGGACCGCTAAATCTAGACAAATCTTGAAAAAATCTTAACTAGTGTGGCTCGGGCATTTCATCGAACACCTCATGTGCATGGGAGGTGAGCTAGAGCACCACAAAGCTCTCCCCTCGCCGGCCAGAAAAAATAGAGCAGTGTGGAGTGCTCTGCTCGCCGGCGAGGGGGTATATATAGCCACCTCATTGGTCCCGGTTCGTGGCTGGAACCGGGACTAAGAGCATCTCCAGCCGTTGGCCCCCCAGGGGCGCCTAAAATCGCCGCCTGGGGGTGAGCCGGCGCAAAAAATGGGCCTGGGGGCGAGTTGGTCCCCAGCCGCCGTCCCTAGGGCCGCCCCGAGGCGCGTTTAGAAATTAAAAATGTATAGAAAATTTCGGCACAGTTCGGCGAAGTTCGGCTAAACATGAAAAATTTCGGCCAACTTGGGCATATATTTCGACAAAGTTCGCCGATTTTCATTACATAGCAAATATATAATAAACTGATCTAAAAGAAACTGGCTGAACACCGAGTAGTCGCCGTCGTCGCCGCCATCCTCGTCGTCGGCCTTCTCCTCCTTGACGCAGGCGCCCCTGCTGGACCCGGCGTCGCCATGACGGACTGGTGGCGGCGGCGGCGCGTCGTCGTCGTCGCTATCGTCGATGACGACGACTCCTCCTTCGTCGCGGCCCCGGCGGCGCTCCGCGAAGCACTGCAGGGCGGCGCACTGGCGCTCCCTCGCCATCTTGAGGGAGTCCTGGCGTGCCCATTCAAGGGTCGCGTCGTCGTCGCGCTCAACCTCGCCGTGCTCCGTCTTCACGGCGGCGAGCCCTGGCTCTGCCTTCACCGGCGCGAGCCCCGGCTCCGTCTTTGGCTTGACGAAGCGCGGAGGAGGAGCCGACGAGGAGGCGCGCCGGCCACCCTTGTTGATGACGATGCCGGCGCTGCGAGTGCGCCGGCCGAGCGGCGTCTCCGCCGCGGGCTCGGCCTTGACGCCGAGCAGCACCGGAGTGCCGGAGGAGTGCGAGGAAGAGCGCGAGGAGGAGCAAGAAGAGGAGGAGCCGAACCTCCTTGGCGCCCATGGCCTGTCGCGTCGGTGGTGCGCCGGGGCGGCCGCCCTCGCCGGGGGGTACGCCAACGGCGGGTCGTTGCCGCCCTCGAGGTGCGTCAGCACGCCCTCGAGTGTGCGGCCGGGGATGCCCCACCACAGGTGGCGCCCCTCGCTGTTCTTCAGGCCACCGACCACCGGCGCGCCGTTGGTGGACGCCATCCGCTGCTGCTGACGGCGCTCGAAGTACGCCGCCCAAGCCACATGGTTGTCGGCGACGTACTGGGGGAGGGAGAGTTGGGCGTCGGTGAGGGAGGCGCGCACAACGTCGACCTCGTCGGTGAAGTAGGAGGGTTTGGCCACGGCGTCGGGCAATGGGGGAATGGGCACTCCCCCGTTGCTGAGCCTCCAGCCCGTCGGCCCGGCGCGCATGTCCGGCGGCGCCAGGATGTTAGCCTGGAATAGGAGCCAGGACTCCTGTTCGCGGAGCGTGCGGCGGCTGAAGCCGTTGGCCGCCGCCTCGTCTCCGGGGAAACGCTCGGCCATCAAGGAGGGGAGGGAGAGGGAGGGGCTGGGCGGCGGCGCTCGGGAGAAGGAGAGGGAGAGGAAAGGCTCGGCGGCGGCGCTCGGGAGAGGTATAGCTCGGCGGCGAGGGCTGGGCTGGTGTGGCCACAGGCGAGCGAGGCCACCGGCTTATATAGGCGCGCCGCGCCCGTGTGTACGCGTGCGAGGGAGGGGAGGCGTCGGCGCGCTGTCCCGTGACGCGCCGCCCGTGAGGAATCAATGGCAAGGCTGACCGGCGGCGGCAGCCTTGGCGGTCAGCCTTGCCATTGATTCCCCACGGCAACCGAGGCGTTGGGGGAAGGCGAGGCGCGGTGTCGCTGACGCGGCTGGCCCGCGGCTTTTTGCGCCAAAACCACTCGCCGCGGCGCCCCCGGGCGCCCCCCAGCGCGCCGGGTTCAGCCTGGGTCCGCCGGCGCTGATTTCGGCCCAGGCCGGCGAAAATCGGGCTCCTAGGGGCGCGACTGGGCCGTTTTTTCAGCACCGGCGCGAAAAAATCGCCTGGGGAGGCCTTCCTGGGGCGCGGCTGGAGATGCTCTAAAGGCCCCCCTTCTGTCCCGGTTCCAGCCACGAACCGGGACCAATGGTTGTGGGCCAGGAGCGAGGACCATTGGTCCCGGTTCGTGCCCGGAACCGGGACAAATGGGTCCAGATGAATTGGGACCAATGCCCCACGAGGCCCGGCCGGCCCCCGAGCCGCATAAACCGGGACGTATGCCCCCATGGCTCCCGGTTCGTGACTGAACCTGGACTAATGGGCTGGCCAGGCCCCAACCAAAGCCCTATTTTCTACTAGTGGGTATCCCCACACGAATGCATTACTCAAAGAGTCATCATGGCAAGATGTTACAGAGATGCGCTAGAACCCAAGGCTATTGTCGCCAATACACAACATCAGCCTTTTGCTTGGAGAATCTAGAACACCAAAGAGTAAAATCGGATACAATGTTCCTAATGGTGACAGAGGGCTGGTGAAGATTGTTTCTGAAGGTGGCGGCATTCTACGAGTCCCAGAGCTTTCAGAGAAATAGAGATGACGAGATCCAGCCAAACCTCACCAGCGAGGCCCGTGGGCGTCTTGACTTCCCAAATGTCGATGATGGTGCGGGTGGCTGAAGACCAAGAAGATGTCACACTTGAACAAACATGTGGACATGTGAGGAAGATATGCGAGGCATCCTCCTAAGTGGGCCGACATTGGGGGCAGTCGCTGGATTTGAAGATGTTCGTGTTGAAGAGGTTGGCGTTGGAGTTTAGGCGGTCCTTAAGAAGCAGCCAACCAAATATCCTAAGCTTGATGGGGATCCTAGTATTCTAGAGTGGTGCTCCCTCCTGCATGAGAAGGTTATACACATGCTTGGCGGACAAGTCAATGACCATGTTGAGCTACCTGTCGTCATCGACACCAGAAGGGGCGAAATCCTGCAATAAAGACAACAAAAGAGCCAATTCCCAAGAAACAATCAATGTAAGGTGATTGTGAAGGGTAGACAACAAACCATCCAACATAATCTATGGACAACACCTCCGCGTCCATGTCGTCGACGCGTACCTCGCCGGTGGCGTTGTTCTCGAGGTCCACCTCAAAGGCGGGGGACGCGGCCTCCAGTACCGACCGGTGCACGGGGAATGTCTCGCCGCCGACGTGGATCGTCACGTCCGTCTCGTTCGACATGCCCTCTATGTGCTCCCCACCTAGGTTGTTGAACGGCTCCGCCGCTGCCGCGGCAACCTCCTCGGCGTGCAAGGAAGGGTTGTGGACGGAGACATCGCACAGGACGGTGAGGCAGTCGTCCACGAGGATTTTCCTTCTTCTTCTTTTTTCAAATTTACTTTTCCTTTTCTCCAAATTCACAAGTATTTTCTGACTGGGACTGTTTTTCAAATCGGTGAATATTTTTTGAAAATAGAATATTTTTTCAAATCATGAATATGTTTTAAATTCAAAATTTGTTCATTGAAATCAAAAAAGTTAATTATATTATAAATTTTTCATGAATTTCTAAAAACTGTTCATCAGATGAAAAATATATATTGAATTCATAAAAATCTCATCAAAATCAAAAAATGTTGATCATCTTCAAAAATATTCATGCATTATAGAAAAATGCTCGTCATATTCAAAATTATTCATCAATTTCAAGAAAATATTCTCAACTTCAAGATTAGGTCAGCCAACTCACAAAGTTGTTCATTGAATTTAAATTTTGTTCATCAAATACAGGAAAATGGTCATAAATATCAAATTAGATTCATCTATATAGAAAAATCATAAAAACTAAAAACATATACAATCAAAATTCAAAAAAATCAATTTTGAGAAATTGTAAACATCTTTCTGAATTCGCGAATATTTTTAAAATTCGTGAACAATTGTTTTGTATTTAGTTACATTTGTTGAAATTCTAAAGTAGTTTTAGATCCTGGTATTTTTTAAAGAAGCAAAAAGAAACTGAAAACAAAAGCAACAGCAAAAAGAAACGAAAAACAATGTCGCGCCCCACACATGAGCCGGCCTAAGGCTGTGCCTGGGGAAGGAGGAGTTGCGCGCTGCCTTCTTTGCTAGCAGCACGGGGCACCAATAGAAGGGAAAGGTTTCCTAATTAAAGTGATTCCCCACTCTAATTAGACGTTAAAAATAGATTAGTGCCGAATGCGGGAAAAGGTTGTGTTTTCCTATGAGTGGACCTTTTATTTTGTTCTTTTTTTAGAAATTCTATACGGCGCGCAGATCGTCCACGACAAGATCTGGCCCATTTTTGTATGAGCCAGTCCATTTTTGTATTATTTCTTCCTTTCGATTTTTCTTTCTTTTTCTTTTTTGGTTTTTATTTTTTCTTTTTCTGATTTTCTGACTGACCTATAGGAACCTTCCATTATTTCACTAGTTTTCAGTTTTCTTTCCCTTCATTCCTTTATATAAGGTGTATTTATTTTTGATAAAATCCCACAATGTAAGGTGCATTTGTTCTAATTTCTCATAATTTTTTTAACCCTTCAGAAAAAAGAAAGTATCTCTTCCCCGATTGCATGTATCTCTCCCTATAGAGAAAAAAGGAAAGTATCTCTCTCCTAGCCGAAACGATTTACTTGCCGCTAATCAATGAATTAGCGGGTAATTTAGTCCTAAATTATCTATAATTATGTGTCTTGGTCACCGCGACAAAAATAATATACCTTACATAAAGGAACGGAGGGAGTATTTTCTTTCTTTTATTCTTTTCGTTGGTTCTTTTTCTGGTTTTTTTGTTTTCTCTCCTATATTTATTTATTACTTTAGTTTAAATGTTCTGTGTGTATTAGACAAGGTTCACCATATATTTAAAAAAAGTTCACCATACATTGAGAAGATTGTAAATCATGTATATCTTATGTTACTAAATTATTCATTTTGTATTTAAAAAAATGATCATAATTTATTGAAAATGTGTTCAGTGCATATTTGAAAAAATATTCACCGTATACGTAAATGTTTAATGTGTTCATGGAATTTAGAAAAAAAGTTCAGTGTGGATTTTGAAAAATGTTCATCGTTTGTTAGAAAACAAATTATAGTATAAAAAACTATAGAAAACAAAAGGCTTGAAAAGAAAAAAAATAAAAAAACTGGAACTGGAAGAAGAAAAAGAAAAAAACAAATAAAAGTGAAAAACGTATGTAATAAAATATTTACGTGTGAATGTACATTCTGCAGTTACAGATCACCTTTTTTCTAAAAACAGCATCCGCAGTTTGAACAAAAGATTGAGGAGAAACATCTGCGAGGAG